>NC_088931.1:78122500-78225000 GCF_038396675.1 Hydra vulgaris
TATATATATATATATATATATATATATATATATATATATATATATATATATATATATATATATATATATATATATATATATATATATATATGTAAATTATGTTAGTGTATTTTACAAATAGAGTGCTCAATGTTCTTAAAGAACAGAGCAATATATATATATATATATATATATATATATATATATATATATATATATATATATATATATATATATATATATATATATATATATATATATATATATATAAATATATATATATATATATATATATATATCGCTGTTTAACAATAATTACAATAACTAAGTAAATAAATAAAAATTTACATGACAGGAGCAAAAAGAAGACTATAGTCGTCTTATCACTAAGCCCCGTAATATATACCATACATAGCATAGCTTTTAAAAAAACGTGAAAGATAATACAAAATCTTTTAAACGCTAATTAAATTTTTTTTTTAATTATTTTTTAAATTAATTAAAAAAATAAATTATATATATATATATATATATATATAATATATATATATATATATATATATATATGTTGACAACATATATATATATATATATATATATATATATATATATATATATATATATATATATATATATATATGTTGACAACATATATATATATATATATATATATATATATATATATATATATATATATATATATATATATATATATATATATATATATATATATATATATATATATATATTGTCGTTTAGTAGAAGAGTTTTAAGTTTTTAATTGGTTAAGAGAAGAGAGTGTTTTAAGATCATCATTTAAAAGTGTATTCCGTTATTTAGGTCCTCGATTTATAATTGAGTATTTAGTGACTGAATAATGGGTTTTGGACTGATTAAAGTTATTTTTTGAGAATCTTGTGCTGTTTGTATGATTTTTTTTTTTTAATATTGAGTTAAATAAAGGCGGTGACGTTTTTTTATCAAGTTTAAATATAAATATAAGAATTTGATAAAGATTTATTTTGAAAACATTTAATATATTGAGTTTACTAAGAAGTATTTTTGTCATGGAGAGTCGACCTTCATTTGTAATAATCCTAATAGCATGTTTTTGCTTTGAGAAGTTTATTTATTCTTGTAACGTTGGTGCTTCACCAAGCAATATTTGCATAGTTTAGATAACAATGTATAAATGAAAAGTATATGTATTTCAAACAAAATTGGTTTAAAAACTTTTAGCTTTATAAAGTATACCAATATTTTTTGAAATTTTATTCTTAATTACATTTATATGTTCTTTCCAATTAATATTTTCATCTTGAATTACGCCGAAGAATTTTAACGATATTTTCCTTTTTATTAAATTATTATCAATAAAAAGATTCGGCGGTTTCAATGGAATATTTTTTTTATAAGCATTTTGTAATAATGTGTATTTAGTTTTATTAATGTTTAGGGATAGTTTATTGGATTTAAACCATTGGCTTAGTTTATCAAATTCTTTTTTTACTGTTAAAAATAAAATGTTAATATTTTCATTGGAATAAAACAAGTTATTATCATCGGCAAATAAAATTGAGTTTAAGATATTAGAAAAATTATTTAAATCATTAATATATGCTAGTTTATATCAAAAGTACATTTTTTATGTTAAATAAAAAATGCAACTATCGAATCTGAGTGAAACAAATATTAAAAATTAAAAAAGTGCGCGCTATACGGAAAAAATATCTTGGTTTATTATGGTATTTCCCATCAAAAACCCAGATTAATTCCAAATGGGACCCGGTTGGATCCCGCTGACAAAATCACAATGGATCCCATGTGGAATACCCAGATGTTTCCCAGCATTTTACTCAGTTGGTTCTTAGCTGGTACCCAGTTGTATTGGTTAAATTGGTAACCTACTTTAAATTAACGACTCTTGAAAAAAGACGCGACCGTAATGAATTAATCCAATTCACAAAGTAATAATAAATATAGATAATTTAACCTTGATTTAATAATTTCAAATACAAGAGGTCATATTATAAGGTTTCATAGATAATTAATAAAAAATCCAAAGAGGTACTCTTTATCAACAAACCGTGTTATTTACAGTTCAAAATCAGGGCTGCCTGATTTTGAACTGTAAATAACACGGAAAGAAAGGAAAGAAGGGGGGGGGGGTGGAGGGTCAAAAGGGACAGCTTGTTCCAGGCGGCAGATATCCAAAGGGTGCCAAATGAAAAAAAGGTACCTAAACAAAGCAAAAAAAAATAGGTCCTAATAAATTTTGATAAATAAGGGAGCCAATCAGGGTTGCTGTTCGAGGCGGTGTGACGGCTTTCGTCGGCCCTGGTTGAAATAACTTAGATAAAAACATTATAGATTCTAAAACACATAGGCTTAAGTGACCGAAATCGAGCCAGAGACCAAATTCCAGCCATATTTTAAATTTGATACTTATGTCTTAGTTTCTGCTTTATGCTTGTAAGTGCGACTTTTTTGAGACTGGTATGAACTCAGCCATTTAAAAAAAACACATTATTTTAGTTGGCGGGTGTTTATAATAGAAGTAACACCATAACAAGCATTTATCTCTTAAAGAACTAGATTTAAAATATCATGTAAGCATTCAGTTTGAAACTTATAAACATTAAATATTTATTACTTAATGATATGTTATTTATTTTAAACTATAAATATATTTCTTAAAATAGACAATTTTAGCTTCATAATTATGCTGAGACATTTCTATAGATTGTATTTCTGAATTTAATGCACCTGGTAGAAAGACGAAAATCCAGCCAGGTATAAACCTTATCTCAACCAAGGCCGAAATTTGGTTCACGAGTGTCTAAAAGTAACTCATACTAGTAAGATACTTATATTATCAGATTTTATTCTTTTATTATAAGTACTTTATCTTACATGTATGTCCTAAAAGTTATCAATCTTAAAAATATGCATCTATTTTTTTAAATATTTATATAATATTTTTAAAATATGAGGATGTATGACTAAAAATAAATAAAAGTTTAAATAATTGAAAGATATTATATTGTTTCATGTAGATTTTTTCTAATAAATGCAATTATATTAAAAAATAATTTTTAATTGAAAATTTTAATAATTTATGATATAAAGTTTTCATTTTAGAACGGCTGATAATAAAAAAAACTTTTATAATAAGAAACAATATCATCCAACTCTAGATAAGTATGTGAAATATAAGAGAAAGTGTTACTTGAAGCTATAAACAGTGTTATTAGTTCACCTAAAATGCCTGTTAGAGCTGCTGCTAAACTTTTTAAATTACCCCGAGCAACTTTGCAAAGCAGAATAAATGGAAAAGTTGAGATTAGTGAAAAAGCTGGAAGAAAAAGTTTAATGCCACTTGATCTTGAAAAAAAGTTACCCAGTTTTGCAGACAACAGAGCTAGGATGAACATTGGTTTTGGAAAAGAACAGTTCATGGTATATGCTGGCAAGCTTGCCAAAAAATATGGATATTGTTTTAAGAATGGCAAATTATCTAATAAATGATGACAACTACTTAATAATACAACATTTTAATGTATTTTTTAATGCTGATTTCAAATCTGAATATTGTTTTTGTCGACAAATTCTAGTTTTTTGGCAATTTTTAGTTTTTCAATTTTTAAAAAGTAAGATTTTTTATACGCATTTTTACTTGGTGACCAATATAAAAGGTGGGCGCCACATACTGTGTGCCATATTTGCAAAGAGATTATCTAAGATTGGAAAAAAGGAAAACAAAAAAATTTACTTTTTAGAGTCCCTGTTGGGTAAAAAGAACCACTAAATCATACTGCTATTTTTGCCTTGTCATTACCTTATTAAATTATAGGAAAAATAAAGCGACAAAAAAATAGTCATCCCAACATTCCTTCTGCTATTAAACCAATTCAACATTCTGAATAGATTCCAATTATAATTTTTAATGGTTTATTTTTTTCAGATGATGAACAAAGCATGATGTCTGCAGAAACAGATGAATTTATATTAGATTTAGAAAACTTCTCTAATGTGAAATGTTTAAAATTGGCTTAGTGCGTGATTTCGGACTTTCTAAGCAAGCACCAGAATTATTAGCCTCTCAAATGAAGGAGAAAACCTTCTCGACAGCTTTGCAAAAATTTCCTATTTTAGAACAAGAGAAGAAACATTTTTCGAAAACCACGACATTAAAATGGTGCTTAACTTTATGAAAGATCCAGAACACAACTGGATTATTTGTGTAGATATAAAAATGCTTCACTTCCTCCTTGGCCAGCAAAAATATTTTACTAAGTTATCCATATTATCTATGCATGTGGAATAATAAAGCGAGAAAGCAACATTGGAAACAAAAGGAATAGCCAATTTGCAACACTCTCACAGCGGGCATACCAAATATTGTGAATAAACTCATTATTAGCAAAAGTAAAATAGTTTTTCCAAAGCTCTATTTTAACCTTTGTTTCACGATACAATTTGTTAAAACACTGAAAACTCATAATGTTTGTTTTCAGCATTTAGTTAAAGCAATACCTGGTTTGTCTTTAAAAAAAAAGCATTTTATAATAGAATGTTAAAAGCCTTTTATGATCTTGAATGTAAAATGAGAATAAAACTTCATTATACAAATAGTCATCTTGACTAAAACTTTCCTGAAGATCTTGAAGATTTTAGTGAAGAATAAGGACAGAGATTCCATAAAGATCAATTGAACAATGTTATCAAAGACGTTGAGACAAACACATGATGGCAGACTACTGTTAAAGCATCAATTAAGAAAGAGCAACAAACAAAAATTTTTTCCCGAACAAATATTCTTTATAAAACAAGATAATATCTGTAGTATTATTCAAAACGAAAGTTTACATTATTTTTGTTTAAAAGATGTTTAATGTTATTAGAATGTTAATTTTTTACATTAAGTTACTATAAATAATTACATCTTTCAATACTCAGGGTAAGGTCTTTATTTAGTTTATCACCAGTATCATATCATCGATATAATGTCCTTGTTTCCGCGTTTTGCAAGTTATGTATTTTTTATTATAATAAAACTCAATTTTTCCATAAAAAGTATGGAAAAATTGGGTTTTACTATATAAAACATAAAAATTATATATTCAGCTGTTTTCTATTTGTATTTTAAATTTTTTAAAATTTAAATCATTTAAACTATACTCTAGCATTTATAAATGAATTTAAACCTGCTTTAGAGAAATACCTTGCAAATATAGTCAACTACCTAAAGTTAAAAAAAAAGGATTGTTTATTGCAAAAAATCTGTAGCTTACTATAAAAATATAATGTCAGATTTTAATTCAGCTTCTCAAAATTATGTAAGGGTAAGTGTCAACATTAATGCAATAAATTTTTTTTTTACCTGTGTAAGTGACATTTTTACAAAAAGTAACTCTTCGACAACCATAATCAACACCATCAGTTCGTCATCAACGCATGAATCCGATAAAGGTGGCAAGTTGTTTTACCTCACTTAAAGAAGTCATTAAAAACCTGAAGTTTACAAGATATGGAGTTGGGGCAACATGTAATTACCAACCCAAGATTTGCTATAGCAAATGATCATAACTATTTAGATGAACCAATGACCATAGTAGAAATTCTAGAACATAGCAGTGGTGGTTTAGTGGAACTAACTATGAAAACTATAAAACTAAAAGCTGCAAGTAATAAAACTGCATTTACTAGTAAGTTTCAAGATAGCTTTAGGATTAATTCTGATTCTGAAATTGAACAGCCTACTGATCAGCATGAAATTGATTTAGCTGTTTCAACTCCTTTAACTTCTGATTTTGTAAAAACTGTATCTTTTGCCCCAAATTTTCCTTTTAAAAATTCATCTTATCCAGGAGATGTAGATGATAATATTTTGCCATACTCAGATGCAAATTTTGCAAAGAGCAAAAAAGCTAAGAAAGCTACGACAAGTTTTTGTGCTTACTTTTTAGGAAGCATATGACGTCACAATTAAAGCAGATACAAAAAAAAGCTCAAAATGATACCGAAAAAGAAATGCGTAAATAAAAAAAAAATGCAAAACTTACAAATAAAGAAAGCAAAGGTATTGTCAAAGGATAACCCTTGAAAAAAATGTTGCTATAAAAATAAAACAATAAAAGTTTAAAAAAATAATGTGTAGGGTAGACCGGGGGAATGCCGACACCTTAATACAATTTGATTTTTATAATTTTTTCTAGGTTAGTTTCGATTTTGGTGAAAGTACCTAAAGATTTGTCCTAATTTTCTGTATCAAATTAATATATAATGTTTTAAAATTAATTAAATTACAAATGTTACATGAATGTTTTTCGTAATTACAGTGTTGGTATTTCCTCAGCCACCGGGGTAATTGCGACACCACTTTTGGGTAACACCGACATTAGTAATTAATAAGACAATTATTTTACCAAACATTTTTTATTGTTACATATTTTTTACAGTTTGTTAAAAAGTCATTTTGTCTTATCGGGTATGAGGAAATATATACCCAGGCCAAGTCGAAAAAATTGAAATAGTTGATAAATTGTTGAGAAACATTCCAAGTGAGTCCTTCTCTATTGATGAATGTGTGTATACAATAAATGATGACATTTTCGTTGCAGAATTGCATCAACTTTATTTACATTCAGATATTATAACTCTGATTTTTTGTTAACCTTAAACACTGCAATTTTTTATAATAAATGATGTTTATGAGTAGAGATTGTTTCCTTAAAACCTTTTCTTTCATAGCCTTAAAAATTGATCAACAAATTTATTTAGTGATTTGCATTATTTTATTGAATAACTTGTATGTTTATTGACAAAACTTCTCCAGAAATTTTGTCACTTACATATCTTTTAAACTCTCAATCAGTTCAACGTGCTGTAAAGTCTGTAACCGAAGCATCGAAGCTAGTTCATGGTCTCAAAAAAAGGCACAATTTTATTCTTATTAAAGTCAGAGTTCTAAAGAAAATCATTGAAATGTTAACAAAACTAATTACTTCACGCGAAGCAAATGATAAATTGATTGATAGTTTTAAAATTCTCTAACTGATATAGCGTTTTTATTCGATCAATGTCATAAACTATGTGAAGTTTACACTTTTTTACCATGCATTGATCTGAGAGTTAGTCTCTTTTAGCGCCTATCAGACCCATATTTTATGGGTCCAAAAACATTTAAGCTTTTATAACTATATTAATACTTTACATTTTAGCCAATTTTTGCAACATGCTAAATTCAAGTGGAAGTATATGTTTGCACAATTATTCGCAGTTTTGTCAGTTTTTAAATATTGAAGCCCGAATTAGTTTTAATAAAAATTAATGAAATTTTGTCTTTTTTCACCCAAAAACATAAACTAAGTTTATGTTTTTGGGTAAAAGTATAGGGTTATGTGAAATTTTTTGTTGCTTTATATGTTAAAGTTTTAGCAAAAAGTCATGGAAAATGAACATGAAAATTTGTTGGCCACCCTGATTATATAGATTTACATTAATCAACTACACTCTTATTAAAATGATCTTTAATATTATTAAAAGGCATTCATATTCAACATAGTATTATCTAACAAATTGAGTGATTTTCATTGTCATTTAACGAACGGGAAACATTTTATACATTTTAATTTTTTTATCTTCAGGTCAGTTTCTAAGAGCCATTGACCAGGGTCTCTCTGATACTTCTAGTTCCCTGAATGGTGATTTAAAAATCGGGAAATTGTCTTTAATTGCAGATTTAAAGCCAGTAAAATCAAGAGAGGCTAAAAGTAAAATTATTTAATAATCTCAGAAATAATATGTATAGTATTTTTTTTTTTTTTTACTTTATAAATGTTTATAATTTTTATACATTTTTATTTTATACATCAAATTCCTTTATTTATGAACAATATGTATAAAAACATTAGAAAGAATTTAAACAATAAAGTTTCTGGTTAGATTTTGTACCCAGATAATTTTAGTCTTTTGTAGAAGCTATGATTTTTAATTTTACCTCAATAGCATTTTTAAAATTGAGTCCTGGTGTAGTGAATTATCAATAGTAAATTAAAACGCGGGTATAGAAGGCTTTATTCAGCAAATTAATAAATATATCATCTAAAGATGCAATCATGTTATTTTACATAAAAAAACACAATAGTTATCAAATAACAGCAGTAAGTGATGAGAATCAGCACTCAGTTTGCAAAAATATAGCTACCAGGTTTAAGTTTCTGATAAAATTTTATTCTGATATGGTTATCTGTCTGATACACAATCATCTGGTCAGGTAAGCAAAAATCTGGTTGCCCTATCTACTTTTTATTATTTACCAATTTGATGTTTAATGATATTGATGTGTTTATAACTAAACCAAGTTTTCAATCGTAAAGTTAAATATTTTATTATATTGTGCTTTATAAGCACAAAAGCACATTTTAAAGAGCTACATTATCATTTAAGGTAAGTCTGAAAAAACATTCTTTTGTTCATCTGATGTTAGATTTTTGTATGAAATATGTTTATTTTGTTCAATTCAAGCTTTTTTTTTTTTTTAAATTTTGCTTTAATTAGTATCAATTTCTTTATTATGTGCTTTCATCCATTTTTACTCTTTACTTTAATCTCAATAAATTATATAAATTGTAAACATGTAAGATAACCATTATAAGCTATTATAATACCCATACGAACCATTAGAATAACCATATGCCAGATTTAAGTAGAGGCCCAGAGAAGGAAAATTATTTATTACTATAGTTTATTGTCACACATTAATCACTTCAAAGCAACTTTAAAAACAAAGTTCTAATACTATTAAATCTCTTAAACAAATAATTTACTATAATCAAAAAATAATATAAATAAATAAAGTATAAAAATAAATACTAGAGAACTGAAGCCTCAAGATGACACAATCTATAGTTCTGTTTTTTTACCATTTAAATTTCTATCTTGACTCAAAGTCTTGACTCATTAGATGACTAAAGATTTTTGATGACTAAAAATTTGATGTCATTAACATGGCATCAAATCTTTAGTCAGCTTGATATCTTTTATATAAACTTGTAAATATAAAAATAGGCAATACTAATAACATTTCAATTACATTTTCTTTTTTGTTGTCATTATTAAAGTGCTCCCAGAAGTCTCTATGGTCTTATCACAGAGCACCGGAGAAGAGTATTTAACTAGGATATCGACATCTTTTTCCTTACCAATGTTGTCTATTGAGCTAGAGCCGGCCACGAACCTCTGTCCTCTTGGTTCTGAAGTCTAAGAACTGCACCTCGGCAGTGCACTATCTAATTATAACTTAAAAGTAATTATTTGTTACAATTAAAAATATTGAAAAATATTGAAATATTTGCAGTTTTGATTTATATCACAAAAACAAATATTTTATTAAACTTATTCTAACAATGAAAATCTACAATTATAACCAAATATAGAACACTTAGGGGACTTTTACACTTTTTACTTTTTGGAATGCCATTTATTTAATTTTTGTTCAAACGGAGTGGAATTTTACACAAAGAAGTGTTGTCTATTTCCGCATATTTATTACTATTATTTTTTTTGTTTTATTGTGTTTTTTTGTTTTTTTAGGTGCCCCAAGAAGTCCTAACGGTCTTGTCACAGAGCATCGCGAAAGTACATTTAACCAGGAAGTTCACACCTCCTTCCTTACCGTGACGCGAAAATTATATCATTTTATTTCAAAAAAGTGCACATACAGAATGGTCCAAAACTGAACCAGAATGCATAATATTTTTATTTTCTTATAAAGAGTTTAGCATTTTGAGAATTAATATTGCTAAACTCTTTATAAGAAAATAAAATGAATTAATATTAAAAAAACAATTTTTATTAAGTATTTATTGAAGAAAAATATTTACTTACACAATAATAAATGAAAAACATGGTGAATCAATTTGGCACCATGCGAAAAAAACTGTCAATTTTGTCAATTTTGTCAATTTTTAATATTTTATCCATAATCCTTTAGCTTTTTAATATTTTATCCATAATCCTTTAGCTTTTTTAACTGCTGCTAATCTTCTATTTGTGCTCTTTACAAGATTTTCGCAAAGGTTTAACGAAATATTTTCCCACTGTTCTTGAACTCGTTCATATAACACATTAATGGATGATGGAGAGTCAGAATAGTTATTAATGAGCGCTTTTTTTAATTGTGACAAATTTTCTATTGGGTTCAAATCAGGAATTTGTGCTGGCCATTCTAGCACTTGAAAGTCCTGCGAAGCTAACCAATTCTTAACCATTTTAGCAGTGTGCTTTGGGTCATTGTCCTGTTGAAAGATGACCTCATTTTTTGGGTAAGGCATATTTTCAATAGTTTCTAATAATTCGTGCTGTAAAATATCAAGATACATTTCCTTATTCATGTTTCCAACTATTCTTCGAATTGGTCCCAAACCATGAGCCGCCATACACCCCCATAGTTTAATATTGTCTCCCCCATGTTTTACTGTCTGAATAAAATCTTTTTGGGTTAATGGTTCACCTTCTCTTTTCCAGCTCCATTGGCCGCCATCAGTAGTATACCGATTAATTTTAGTTTCATCTGACCAAATAACTTTCTTCCAATCATCTTCGGTAAAGTTTTCATACTTTTTTACAAAGTTTAATCTTGCTTTGATATTTTTTTTACTAAGTAATGGTTTTTTTTTTCTTTTCAATTGCTCGAAATTTACTTTTTTTGAGATCTCGCTGCACTGTCCACCTGCTCACATTTTTTCCTATATCACGTTGTAAAAGTTTAGCTGCATAAGATGTCGATTTTGCTTCTCCAGTAGTCAAATATCTGATTACTTTTCTACTGTCTACCGCACTTAACTTCTTTCGTCAACCGCCAACATTTTTTTTAGAATATGTCCACATTTTTTTCTAATTATTTGCACAGTACTTTGACTAACTTTTAATTTAGAAGCAATTTTACGAGTTGTATTTCCTTCTTCGATCATCTTTTTTATTAAATCACTCTTTGTCTTTGAAATTCCCATTATATTAAAAAAAACTATTAAAAACAATAAATTTAAACAATAAAATTTCTGAAAATAGAAAATTATTTTAGATATAAATATAGTCAATTAATTTGCACACAAAATTATTAAACTAATTTGAGATAAATATAAATAAAGATATTGCCTTCATCAAGTATGGTTCAAAAAATGTTTGTCACTAGATAAAAATACTTGTGCATTGGGGTAAAAGGAGGAGGCGTAAAAACTCTGGTTCAGTTTTGCACCATACTGTATAATGAGAAACATTAATTTTAAAAAGGTTACCAGAGTGTAACAACCAACCCCTCTATGAGGGTTGGTTGTCACACGATTCATATCAGTTGGTTTATTATTAAAATATAATTAATTGTGTTATTGTTTATAAAATCATTCACATTTGAACATTACATCTGGAACAATAGACAAAGCTTTTTAATACAATATAATATAAGACAAGATTTAAAGAACAATTTGTTTTATCTTTAGTTAATTAAACTCTTCATCTGAGTCACAACTTGAGCATATAAAGCATGCCTAGTTTGCATTGTTCATGTGCCCATTTCATGCATTCTAGATATTGAACCTATGTTTCTTTTGGTGTGCTATTAGCAAAAAGCTCACACCAATACAAGTAAAAATTTTCCTCGTCTTCTGACAAAGTTTTAATATTTTTTTCGGCTTTGCCTTTTCCTTTTTCACTATTCATTTTTGATTTGCCTTAACAGCCACCTTTATTCATTGATTTCTTTTTAATCTTAGTTTTCTCGCTTGCTAGTAATGCTTTTACAGGCATGCCAGTTGCTATTAATGATGAATGCCTTTTCTGCTTCAGGTAGAGGTTATTCTTGGTCCTGATTTTAGAAAATGGCCTTATTCTTTCTCGGGTGAAATATTTAGGCCTGCCGATATCAGCGTCTACATTAGGTTGTAGGTCTAAATTCTACTGAAGAGCATTTGCCTTTTCTAAAAGATCTACTGTGGATTCATTGAATTTCTCAGAACCTTGAACTTGCCCTTTAGATGACCCTGGTTGAGGATCAGAGTTAATGGATAGACCTACATTAGGCATATCAACAGGTTGAAAGGTTGTTTTAGAGTTTTCAACAAGAGAGGATATTTCCAAAACATTTACACGATCAGTTACATAACTAGGAAACTGATGATATAAATATTTTGGAAACATCCTCTCTTGTTGAGAACTCTGAAAAGAACTCATCTTCAGAAAAAATGTCTGAATTCAAAGAAAATATTCCTGCTGAAGCAATGCACTTAAAATATTTGGTGGAGTAGCAGCCATGGGAAGCGCAACCTTCACAATTGTTGGAATGTCATATATGGTCAATGTTTTTCCAGGATGCATAAACAATCAAGAGTCAACTGCTGTGTTAATGTCTGTTTTAAGTGGGCCAAATACCGATTTGTCCAATGGTTGTACTTTGTGTGCATTGTGGCGGAAATATCAGCATCACCACTCCATTAGCAAAGTCTAAACCTTTAATACTTAAGGTGGAGCATCTCTAATAAAATGGTCTTTGAAATGAACCCAGTGAAAAATGAAAAATGGAGGAATACTATTGCCAATAGCATTTACTGTGCAAGCAAGTGTAACTAATGCCGCTCTTTCTGCAGAAGTAATGGCCCAGATCTGATTTATACCCCGTCTTGCAATAACTTTATTAGGTTTCTGTACTGTGGCAACTGCTTTTTGTCCATATTCCATATGTCATTACGACAAAATAAATAAGGTCCAAACATTGTTGTAGATTGCCAAAGAATAGTTTCACATTTACTTTATTGAAACTAAAAGCTCTACTTAAACTGATTGCTTCAGGCTGCCTGATGGAGATCTGTGGATGGCGCTTCATAAATGCAGTAAACCAATCTATTCCGGCTTCTTTTAATTTCATCCAAGGCTTAGGAATAGAAATACAAATTTTTTCTACCAGTTAAAAGCCAGTTTAAAGCCAGCTTTTTAACTTCCTAAGGAGACAACCCAAAATACATTTCAGAAGCTTGCAAAAGATATGCGACCAGTTCTTTTTTAATTTCTGGCAATATCTGTCAATTTTTAATATACCCAACACTAATACATACAGACTTCCTTAGTACCTCAGTCAGGGTTAGTTTCTTGCAATATCTTGCTAGAGCTCGATAATTTATGCCTTTTGCTACCCCACTGATAGATTTGGCATTCATTTTGGCATCTTCAATAGCTCAAAGCATAGCATCTTTAGGAATGTTACCTTTATATTCATTATGTAAAATATTTTATTTTTAATTTAAAAAGAGTCATGGGGTTGCTTGTCACAGTGTGACAACCACCCCCAAACAAAATGTGACAAGCAATCCCTAGATGACTAGTAACATTTGGAGCTTGATTTTACTTAAATTCACGTGCTTTAATAGCCATTTTTTGGTTGATTTAAATTTATCAATTGGTGAACTAACTAGATTAATCAATATTAAAAACATCTATTATTTACTAAATTCGGTAGAAGAAAAACACAAAATATCAAAAATCTAACTTACCAAGGCCTAATGTTTCTAATGTTTATTAAACAAGTGATTCAAAAGTTTCGCATCTTGTATCGCATTGGAATATTATACCGATCATGCCATTTATTGAAAAAGCCGCTACTGAAACAAATCTACTATAGCTTTGTTCAAAGTTATTTAAATTACGATAATTAAGCATGGGTTAGTACCTATAAAAACAAACTAGAACCTCTCTATCGTAAACAGAAGAAATACTATATGAGTAATTAATTTTAAAAATAAAAAAGAACACACAAAGTTTCTTTTTGAACAGATGTCTTTACTAACATTGTTTGAACTAAATATATATAATGTTTCAAGTCTTATGTATAATAGCAAAATGCAAAAAACTCCTTCAATTTTCTATAGTCTTTATAAACATAAGTCAGAGTATAAATACCTGTTGCGCACAAATAGTACCCTTTTATAGTCTTCCTGCAAAACTAAGCATGAGCAATTTAAAATTACTTATCGTGCACCTCATATCTGGAATAAGTTTTTATAACATATTCCAGATATTTTGATTTTCTGCAAGTTTCCCACGTTTTTCTTACAGTTCGTATTACAGAAGTTTGTTTATTATTTATGTTTTTGATTTTTTATATTTATATGTTTATACAATCTTAACAAATCTTTATTATGTAACCACGAAAATGTATACTAAGGAACAAAAATAAATTAAAAATAAAAAAAAATAAAAAATGTATAGTTTTTTTAATATAAGCGTTGTGACAACCAACCTGCGTGACAACCAACCTCGCTCCCCCCTATTGTTATATTCATGGTTATTCAAACATGAGGAATTTCATTTATTTTGGATTAAAACTCCCTTTTAATTTCATGTTGTAGTTGAGCTACATTTTATTATTGTATTTTAAATTTATTTCTAAAAAAATATATTCTAAATTCTAAAAAAATATATATTACACTGTAATAAATTGATTGAAAAACACATTATAGATGACTTTTAAACTTTACTACACTGTGATTGATAACTTTACATGAAAATACATGCTATCATGCACTATTTCAATAAATTGATTATTGAAATAATATTGCATAAATAACATAGGGGAAAGGCGCATACTTAAACTTAAAGCTTCATTATTCAGTATCCTGAGGACCAAGAACAAAAATTATGATATGGATACATTCTTTGTTACATGTAGAACAATAATAACCGTAGGAGTTTTATTTTTTTATTAGTTATTTTTATTTAAAAAAAAAGCACAAGTGTACTTGCCATCATAGCCAACTACTGCTCCTATGATGGCATGTGGGAGGATGGGGCTGGATAACATCAAGGGTAACTTGACAATTTCATTTGACCTTAGGGTCTTCCCTCAGAAATGCCAGAAGTTACGCGTAATCACCCTAATTAGCCCTTTCGTGTTACACAGCAGTGTAGAATTTCGCGCATGCGTATAAGAGGTATTGTGTTTTATGTGTTTTTTGAACCAAAAATGTTTTAGTGAAGTAAAAATTCCTGTTTACTTCACTAACAAATATGTTGTTTTTATGAAAAAAAAGAAGGTTTTCTCCACTCGTCAATATTGCAACACACCTAACTCATCAGTATGCCATCATAGAGAGAAGTCATCATTTTCATTTAACAAGCTATGTTTGCCTTTTTTAAAAGATAAAATCAAAACATGTTTTGTGTATTTTACTAAATACACAAAACATGGAAATTAAATGCATGAAAATTTCATTTCTGCACAGTTAATAATAAAATCGCAATCTTAAATATTAATAGGGATTAAAAATACAACAGCACATCCCAAAATCAATTTTTGTTGATTATAAAAGCAACATTGATACATAAGAGGCGTATTTTTAATAAAACTAATGTAAAGTCAGTATAGACATGTTTGCCTAATCACTTTTTCGCCATAACCAATATTTATGAAAATATGACCGGTATGCCATCATAGGCGCCTTTCCCCCACATGCTTTACCATTATTGATAGTTAATATGTAAGTATTATTGATAGATAAATATGTAAGTATTAATCTACTAATCAACTGATAAATGAACATGTAAATAAAAATTATAAAAAAAATACCATGAAGGTACCAAATGAAGTGAAAATGAAGTGAATGATGTGAAAACCCCTGCAAGGGAACCATTTTATAGGAGATTTAATTTTTATGTGCCAAAATTATATAATGCCATGATTTTTAATTAACATTTTTTAAAGTAATGTATTTTCTGTTGGTAATCATTAATCAGCACAAACCAACTCTTAGCACAAAACATAGATACGATTAAATCTCTCAAATAAAAAAAATTCTCGAAGTCATAAACAAAAACAACATAAATAAAAAATTTTTTACCAAAAAAATCTTTGTTAAAGGTAATTTTTTAATAATACTCATGCTATAAAAAAATTATATGTTTATGAATACAATATTACAATACAATAACACAGGTAAAATTATTTATGTAATTTACACATATCATACAAACTTGTTTTCAATTTTTTAAAATCAATATTGCTATCAAATTTATATCAACTTGTCACTGCCTTACGTTTCATCATTTCAGAATTTCACTCCTACTATTTTACTTTTATAAAAATATAATAATACAATGCTTTTCTTACTTGACAAAAAAGGCCGCTGTGCGGAGAAATAAGTTAAGTGCGTTACTAGAAGGGACGTGGTGGTGATCGAACTTACAAATAAATACTTACAAAATAAATACTTACTGAACATTCATGGTTATTCAAACGTAAGATTTTAGCAAAATTTAAGCTACATTTTTAATTCTATATTGCACTTGAAAAGCATTTAGTGACTGTATATTTAATTCATTCCACTATATATTTTTAAATTATAATATATCAATTATCTTTGATAATTAATCGAAACTTTTATTATACACAAATAACTTTATTATTACGTGTGGTTACAAATTAGAACATCTTAAAACATTTGTATTTAAAAAAATGCTCTCTTCTTTTATGCGCCTTATAATTTACCACTGAACTGCTATTGAATAAATAAAATACTACTTTATTGCATAAATAACATAGGAATTATTCTCCAATATCTTAAACTTCAATCCCCTTCAAGATCTTAATACGAATCTTAGCTGAAGAATCAACTAATTATTTAAATTCCCCTAAACTTTTGACTATTCATCAACATGGTTTTAGAAGAGGTAGGGGCTGTACAACAAATCTTTTAGAGTATTTACAAATTGTACAACAAATCTTTTAGAGTATTTAGATACGTTTAGATGAAGGAAAATCAGTTGACGTATTATATTCTGATTTTTAAAAAGCATTTGACCGTGTTTCACATGAATGTTTGTTATTAAAATCATTATCTTACGGCATCAATTCCAATTTATTAAACTGGATCAAGTCATTTTTATTTGATAAACGTCAAAGAGTAGTTATTGGCGATATCGCTTAAACATGGCGAAGTGTTACAAATGGAGTAGTCCAAGGATCGGTTCATTACTGTTTTTAACTTATATAAACAATTTACCTGAACAAATAACTAACTCTATAAAATTCTTTGCAGATGATAACAAGTTTATTGCATCAGTTGATTCTTTAACAGATTGTTATGTTATGCAAAATTATATTGATATGTTAGTGGAATGGACATATAAATGGAACATGAATTTCAATATTGATAAATGTAAAATAATTCACTTTGGTAAACACATTCAAAGTCTCAATTATTACATGACTTATGAAGAGAGCAAGATCAAATTAATAACAACAAACATTGAATGAGAATCAGGAGTTTTGATATCAGACAGTCTAAAATGGACTATGCAGGTCAAATTAGCAGCTTCAAGAGCAAATAGTTAACTAGGTATTATTCCCAATGCTTTCCATTATAACACTTGTGACTCTTTCAAGAAGCTTTATTGTGTATATGTAAGACTACATATCGAATTTGCTGTTCAAAAATGGAATCCTTTCTTTAAAAATGATGTTAATATACTCAAAAATGTTCAGATACGTGCAACCAAGTTAATACCAGAAATTGGACACCTACCATACAAAGAAAGATTAATCAACTGAATCTAATAACATTGAACAAAAGAAGAAAACGTGGTGATTTAATTCAATTTTATTAATTTTTCCATCATATTGAACACATCTCATGGTACAACCCACCTAAGTTTTTAGTACCATCATTGATGTCTGGACCAGCCGCCAATACAAGAAGGAATCAATTTAAACATACTTAATGCATTCAACAGGTTAAATGCTAAACTAGAGAACATTTCTTTGCAAATCTAATAGTAAAAGCATGGAATAGTCTTCCAGAATCGCGGCTGTTTCAAAGCTTGTTTAACGGCTTCTTGTTTTTTTTCAAATAATCACTTAAGTGGTGCAACTAAAACTTTTTCAACTTTTGAAATATTAGAGATCATTTTTTTCTGTAAAAAGAATATAAACACCAATAAAATGTTTTACCTTATGACATTAAATGAATTAATATAAACATTCTCCGATTATAGATTAAACGCGGTAAATGAAAAACTTGATTAAATTTTAGTAATTATTTGTAACCTTTTATAAAAAAGAAATTGAAAAAATGTGTTTCAGATTTTTATTATTAAATTATACACATTGTACAACCACTACAAATCAAAAGAAATTTACTTAAACCTAATTGTTAACTGAAACATGGTTTATTTATGTAAGTAAAGCAAATCGCATTATTTGAGGTCACGTGATTGTTTTGAGAATAAAAACAAAAATTTACGCACAAAACAAGTTGAATTTTTTCTGAAATAGCCAAGTTTAAAAACATAGCTAGAGGAACAGAAACAATTTTTTGATTCATACAAGGTCGAGTTATTACTAGTTCGAGAGACTTTTCAAAAATATTATGTTTTTATTTTAAACAAATAAAAATATAAATGCATTAAAAATTAGCTTTTTGTAAAAAAAAACTATCAAAGTCTGCGGAAATAAAGATAGAACAGTCATTCATTAACAAGTGTTCCAAATTTCAGCCATCAACCATGTAGTTACTTAGGGCGTTAGAAAAGTTCGAGCAACCCCCCAAAAAAATATTAAAAAATAAATGTATTTATCATTTTATTATATGTTCAAAATATTTGCTATTTTTATTTATGAATAGTCGCATCCTTTCCAGTCACTCCTCAAATTTTTTTCTATAGTCTTCAATAGGTATGCTTAAAAGTATCTTCGTAATTTGTCTTTTTTGACTTTCAACGTCTGTATGATTGTCAAGATGAGTTTTGATGTAGTTAAACAGTCAAAAATCTGATTGAGCGAGTAAGGTGGGTGGCGAACTATATTGAATCCGGTATAATCTAGAAAAGTTTTCACTGCTTTTGTGACATGAAGTCTAGCATTGTCATAAAGAAATTTCATGTTTTTTTGTACCTAAGGTAGGTCTTTGCTGGTTTATTTCTTCTATAATTGGCTTCAAGCAATTTTCAATGTAATAATTAGATGTCATAGTCTTACCTTTTTCCAAATAATCAATATGAACAACGCCTGTTGTCTTAAAGAAGATACAATACATGTTTTTTTTGTTTCAAAACGGGTTTTTTTAATAACTTGCACGAACTTTCTGACGCCCTAAATATGTTATCAAATCTTAGCTGGCCTAATACTGGTTTTCCGTAAAAATCGCAAAAAACATAAAAGTGATCCCAAGTTATTAGCCATATTTTTACAACTTGTATTTTTAGTCCGTTTAATGTAAATATTTATTAAACAAGGAAAGATAGATCCTTTATATCTTTTAATTGAAGATTTAAATTAAAGAAAGCGTTTTAAATTAAAGAAAGCTTTTAATTAAAGATTTAAATTTAAGAAAGCGTTTATAAAAAAAATTAAAAAAATAAAATTAAAAAATACTTTTTATGCGGAAATTTTTTTTTTTAATAACTTCAAGAGCAAAGTTAAAAAATTATTATTTAATACTTTTTCTGAGTTTTCTTATAATCAAACTTTAGCAAACATTATATAGCTATTATTTATTATCTAAATTAATAATTGTTAAATTGTAATAGTTAAAGGCTGCCATAGATTCATTAGCTGATGGATCTCAACAGCAATACTATATTATTATTGATATTATTACTACTATTATTATTATTATTATTATTATTATTATTATTATTATTATTATTATTATTATTATTATTATTATTATTATTATTATTATTATTATTTCCTATATAAATAAATACAATATTGAAGTATTTATAAAACTTTACATAAACCCGCAAAAGATTTTATTAATCGTGATGATTTAAAGTGCAGAAGTTGCAGCTTACGCAAATTCAATCCAGTAAATCTAGCTCATAAAACAATCATTAAGGATGAGCAATCTGCTGAACATAATAATGTAATCTTTATCATTGTTTATTTAGGTGAATGCACTTCCAAGATTGATTGCGATTTTGTTAAACTGTTTCAAAGAAAAAAAGGAGTAGGGGAGATGGGGGCGCATTGATCGCCGTAGCAGTGTTTTGAAAATTGCGCAGAACCTGAAAGAGATGTAAAAACTTATTAACTACGAAACACATGTAGAACTATCTGGCTTTTGGAATATATAAATATTTTGATTTAAAAAAATGATAAACATGAATAATTTTAACTTTTAAACAACCCTCTCAAAAGATCAATGTACCCCAAACTATGGGGTACTATGATCTCCGACTTGGGGCACATTGATCTTATATGCGTAATATTATCTAAACGTTTAACACTTCTATAACTAAATCTTGTAAATAATTTAGTCAAAGGGTAATATTGTATAACATATAATACATCTAAATTTTTTAATTATTTTTTAAATATAGCAGTTTAACCCACTAGTCTAATTTTTAATTAAAAAATGTATAAATCACAGCAGCTATAAGCTACCCGCTTTATATACGTTTAAAACTTTACAACAACTTGAAATTTATAAGAACTGAAATAAAAAGACTGAAATAAGAATACAACTTTTAAGTTTACAAAACTTGTTAAAAGTACAATATTTTGATTAAGAATATTTCATCATTTGCGAAAGTCAAGTTGTGAAGCAGCTTTTGGTTTACATTGTTTTTTATTCCTAAGCAACTAATTCTTAGTTTCTTTCTTATCTTTTGTGGAGACTTTTTGTTGATTTTTGGTTTGCTTCAAAATTTTCTTTTCTTTTGACAAACGAATTTCATTTCTGACAGGAGTATCAGTCAAGATCCTTGTTTTTAACTGCCTACTTTTAACATTTTTTTTTCTGGCAGATGCTTTTGGGTAAGGTTTTAAAACCTCAGGTGAGATTATAGAAGCAACACTTGTTGACACTTTGTTTAAAATACTTGTTTCAATATTTACTATAGTTATTTCAGACTCTATGTGATTAACATGTGCTGGTATCATTTCAGATTCCATGTTGTTGACAGGAGTGATAGTAACCGTATCTGGAGCAGCTCTATCTGTAACTGATGATGGTAAATATTCGTCATCTTTGAAAATTTCAGAATTGAATGGCTCAATGCCAGCTACTCTAAATCCTGTCTGTATATTAGATGGTGAGAAAGCTTTTGTATACGGTTCTCGAACTATTGAAACAATATCATAAATGGTCATTGGTCTTGGGTTTGAAACCATCCAATTATCACATGCAGAATTGTAAAACCTTTTCAATGGTCCAAAAACAGTTCTATCTAATGGCTGCAATTTATGGCTGCAATGGGGAGGAAAACTTATCATTGTAATTCCGTGTTGAATTGCAAGCTCCAAGCCTTTAACAGAAATATGACTTTCATGACTGTCGAGAAGTAACAAAACTGGAGATTCCTGAGAACAGTTTGAATATTTAACAAAATGTTTAATCCATTCTATGAAAATTTCTGAGTTCATTTAACCAGAAGGATTTGCAAATCCCACACATCCAGGAGGTCCTTCCTTAATCATGTAATCATGAAACTTTACCCTAGGAAAAATAAATAATGGAGGAATGGAATTTCCAATAGCATTAGAGGCACAACATGCAGTTACCAATGTTCCTCGTTCTGCAGATGTGATTCTTCCAACTTGTTTGCTTCCTCTACCAGCTAAAACCTCTACCGGCTTTTGAACGGTTGTTAAACCAGTTTCATCAACATTATATATACAGTTAGGATTATATTTATATCGATTTCTTACCGTTTTAAGATTTTGAAAAAACTCTCTTACAGTGTGTTTGTTAAAAGCTGTTGATCGAGCGAAGCTCGTTGCTTCAGGTGTTCGTAGAGACAACTCTGGTTGTCTTTTCATAAAACCTTGCAACCAATCAATGCCTGCAATTTTATTTTTGATCCATGATGATGGGCATATCTTATTGTTTTTTAAAGCAAATTCATATGCCAATAATCGCGTTGACCTAGTTGAAAGGCCATAGTTCATTTTTGATGCAATTAGTAAATAACTTGATAAACTTTTTTCATCTTCTGCAGTAAAAACTTGTCTATTGTTGTAGTTAGGCTTGAAAGCTTTATTTGGATTAAGCCTCTTTTTACGTCAATATCTTTTTAAAGTCATTCTATCTATGTTAAACTGACGTGCTACAACATTCAGTTGTGTTCCTTCTAAAACTTTATTAACAGCTACTTTCATTGTTTCACTTGGTATAGCAACTTTATTTGTTTTTTTAATTATATTTCTAACCATTTTAAGATCTGTAAAAAAACATATCAATAAAAACATATGTTTTTAATAAATGCTAATATTTAACATTATAATATTATGTTAAATATTTTTTAATTGTTATGTTAAATATTATTCTTTTGATATTATAAAATAATAGTATTATCATTACTAGCTTATAACATAAGTAGATTTAAAAAATGAAATGCTAAAAGCTATTGTTTGTTTATATATAGTTTTTTTTTTAAATTATAAATACAATTCCATTCGTTTAACTGTATTGCTTATAAACAAAAACATGGGGCACTTCGTCTTCTATGGGGCACTTTGATCCTCCGATCAATGGGCCTCGCATAGTCAAAGATCAATGTACCGCAATAGGTATAGGTAACATATTGATAGCAATATCTACGGTATAAATTGCAGCCAAATAAAAATTATATATTATATTATACACCTAACACTTACAAATTTAAAATAAAATTGTTGTTAACCCATACAGACATCTAAATAAAAAATATATTTGAATTATAGTACGATTTAAAAAAATCACTTTTTATGACGAAAAACAATATTTTCTTTATTTTTTTTGACGCTGATAACCTTATGAAAAAATATTACGAATAATCAATTAGGGAAGCATAATGGTTAATTAAATTGCAACCTCACTTCTAGTAAGGCAAATATGAACGAGTAAAAGCCAAAAGATCATACTGCCCCGGCGATCAATGCGCCCCCATCTCCCTTATTGGAGAAGTGTGTTGCCTGGGGAGGTATTTTTCACTCCCGCGTGTTGCCTGGGGAGGTATTTTTCCCTTTTTTCCCGGTAAAGTTTAATTATATTTATATTTTAGTATTATTTATCTTTTTTTTTTTCTACATTTGTGAGGATCAGTATTTACTGAATCAAACAAAAAAACTAGATTATCTTACAATGGAAATTTCCTTGACTCTTTAGAGTTTCTATTTAAAAAAATAAACCAACTAAATTTACATAAACCAAGGTAAAGATAGCTTTTTCTACCTATCTGCTAACATTTGCAATAAGTTCAACCAGCTATTTGGCAATTCATTTTTACAAATAATTAGTAGTTATGTATTGCGATTTTATTTTTATTAATTATATTCTTTGATATTACTTGAAAAAAAGCACTTGACAAGTTAAAAGTAATATTTTTTTGTATTTTCAAATTTCCTTAGTGCAATTATTGAACTTAAACTGTAAAATATTTTTCGATTATCGTTGATTTAACCACAGAAGTCTCGTCCTCATTTTTGTCAAGCAGCCACTTCATTAATTTACCAATAATTCCGGTGAATGTACCAATAATTCCGGTGAATTTAACAAAAATTCCGGTGAATTTATCAATGTCGTGCAAGGAAGCTTTCAAACTTTTTAACCGAGAAAGTTTATGTATTATTGAGGACAACGAAACGTACTGCAAAAAGAATTTCTCACAGTTGCCCGACTAATAATAATATTATCATTCAAAAGGTGTCTATGTCAGCAACAAGTTTAAGTATATTTAGACTGAAAAATTTACTCCGAAGGTTCTTGTGAGGCAAGCAATTTGCTCTTGTGGCCTGAAGAGTTCTCCATTCGTCACTCAAAAGGCTTTGACTACCGATTTGTACATAACTGAATGTCTTCAGAAACGTTTTTTGCGATTAATAAAAAACACAGAGAGGCAGTTATATTTTGGCCAGATTTGGCAATTACTCTTTTCTACTAGAAGAAAATGGAGTGGTACAACCAAAATGGCATCAAAATTGTCCTAAAAGATGTGAATCCTTCAAACTGCCCTGAGCAGTGCATTATTAAGAGTTACTGAGCAATTGTCAGTTGAATCTTGTTGAAAAGAAACAAATCAGCAAATATGAGAAAAAAATTTAGAAAAAAATGGAAAGTAGCATCAAAAAAGGTCACTGAAAGCAAGATTCAGGTCATGATGGCACCTTCTCTCATAAGAATTTAATTTCACAAAAAATTTGAATAATTATTTTGATTCCAAGCATTCTCTGAAATCTGTACAAATAAATTAAAAACTTTACACGATATAACAAATTTCATTATAAAAAAATTTCTCGATTTATTACTAAGTATATTCGGTCGGAAAGTACCTACCAATACTTACATTTTTTGCCCTCAATTAAAGTAACTTGGGTTGTTTTTAATTTGTCATTTTTAATTGGAATGCCCCCGTATAGATACTCTGAAGACTTTATAAATAATATGTTTCAAGTTATTAGAAAAATGTATAATTATGTTGCTGTTTATTTCATCCTGACCTGTAGCTTTATTTCTTTTCATAGGTTTGTAAGCTCTCTTTAATTTATTAAGTTAGAAATAAGAAAATAAATTATCCATATAAAGCAAATTATATCCAAATTCTAGATAGTTAGGTTCAATTCTCATGAAAAATTTATTAAATTCATTCGCATTTTTGCTCGGTTGTTTTATGTTTAATATATATGAACCAAGCCAAATGGCTAATAAATTTAATAAATTTTTCATTGTAATTGAAACTAATTTTTAAAAAAAATAAATTTTGTATCATTAATGATACTTTCTAGTATCATTAAACTTTACATTAAGTTTCAAGATGGAAAACATTTAGTTTAACGATGGAAAGTATACTTTCGAATACCATTTAGTTAAATGATACTTTCCAGTATCATTTAGTTTAATGATGGAAAGTATACTTTCCTGTATTATTTAGATAAACGATTCTTTCAAGTATAGTTTAGTTTAATGATGCAAAGTATACTTTGCAGTTTCTTTTAGTTTAATGATATTTTCCAGTATCATATAGTTTAATAATGGATCCATCATTTAACTATACGATATTCGAACATATTGATTCGAATTAATACTTTCGAGTATCATTTAGTTTAATGATTCCTTGCAGTATCATTTAGTTTATTGGTGGAACATATTTTTTTCAGTATTTTAAAATAAAAGTTGACCACTTTTATATTTTTGTTGGTTCGCATATGATTTTCTTTTGAGGTATAATTCCTGTTTATTTTTTAACAATTTTCCTTTAGACTATTGAAGGTCTTTTGATTTATTATTTTTTTCCGAATTGAAAAGTTTGCATTATGCACAAGCCTACACAGTTAATCGAAGCCTACACAGTTAATCGAAGCCTACACAGTTAATCGAAGCCTACACAGTTAATCGAAGCCTACACAGTTAATCGAAGCCTACGCAGTTAATCGAAGCCTACACAGTTAATCGAAGCCTACGCAGTTAATCGAAGCCTACACAGTTAATCGAAGCGAACCTTTGTTTCGGTAAAAACCAATTTAAAAAACCCGAATCTAGCCGAACTGACCCATCAATTTAAGATATAAAAAAAACTGAAATAAATCCGAAAAACCTTAAAAAAACAAAAGTTTTTTTAAAGTAACTTTTTAAATTATTAAAAAATTTAAACTTTTCAAATTATTTAAAAATATTTTAAAGTAAAACTTATTTTACTTATTTCATTTGAGAACTTTTTAAATAAAAAGAAATAGAAAAGCAAAAAATTTAAATAGAAAAGCAAAAAATTAAAATAGAAAAGCAAAGGAAAAAGGCACAATGGCCTTCAACTAACTCAAAATCGATAAAAATGTCAACGCAAAATATTTGCTGGATTCTTTTAAAACTTTATGTGTTCATTTCAATTCTGATTAAAAAACAACTTTTCTTAGGTTTTTAATTAATTTTACCCATTACTTTAAAAAATATATTTTCAGCTGCAATATTTTTAAAGTTAATATAAATCTATATATATAAAACTAAAATGTATATCGCTCTTTGCAAAACACCTGCAAAGTGTATAAAAATTGAAAGTATTAAAAGTTTGTTTTAATAAATATTTTAATGTTAAATGTTAAAAAAAAATAAATGGGTTTAAACCAATAAATAAACCAAAAATGAGTTTAAAAAAAAAGTATGTTTAGATTTCTTTAAAAAGCGTTTCAAATGTAAAACTAAATTCCACAACAATTTGTTTTTAAACACTTGAATAATAAATGACTGTATTAAATTGATATTGTGACCAATAATTTTAAAACTTTTACAGTTTGACTCTCTAACTTGTTCAGATACAGGCCGATATGTTTAAAAACTGTATTTATTTTGATTGTCTTAGATAGGTCTGTACTCTAAAATATTGCCTTCAATACTTGCAGGTAATAAGATAATTTTTGTCAAACTTATCCAGTTCCGAAGCAATTTTTAACAACGTTATCGCTTTTAACAACGATACTAAAGATAGGAAAAAAAGCTAATTTTACCAAAGTGATTAGCTTCAAGAAGTTTATCTGCGTGTTTATCTGCGTGTACTTCGAAAAGTTTATCTGCGTGAACTTCAAGAAGTTTATCTGCGTGTTTATCTGCGTAAACTTCAAGAAGTTTATCTGCGCGTTGAAATAGTCTGCTACAGGCATATTCTTCAAAAACCTCACCCGAAACAAAGTATATTTTAACTTTATTTATGATATTTTTCAGTAAAATCTATTAAATTTTCAGTTAAAATATCTATGTTTGTTATATGGTTCTAACCTAATAATTTTTTAAATCAGTTGTAACTTTAACGGCCATAGAATGGCCTTTTTCTCTGCCTAAAATTGGTAAAATTCTCTTTTCATTTGGACATTGTTTAGAGAAAAAGTATATTTCACTTATATTAGAACCCGTCAAAATTATTGGGTTGTAAACAAACCTCAAGAAATCATCTAATGAAAATAGTAAGGCTATATTTTTTTTTAATAAAAACATCTATTCGCGAATAAGACAAGTTTAATTTCAAATGTCCATTCGACAGGGATTTTTTAAATTAATTTAAAACCTCTAACAAAAACAAAAGGATTCTTGTCGAACCTTATCTTTAATTTGAGGTATTCAAAGCATTACTTTTCTGTTAAGTCCTTTTAACTTTTCCTTTTTTTCACCTTTTTTAAAATCTTTTTTAGAAGAGCTTTTTTTCTTAGAAATGTACAGAACCTACAATTTGATTCTCATCATTAAACTTATATTGTAGCTTGTGATATAAGCAATTAAAAGATTTAGACTTTTCCAATGCTTGTTTACTGTAATATACAGGAACAGTTTTTCTGCCTATAATGGATCTAATAAAGTCAGTAAATGTATCCAATAATATTCAATAACAGATCTAATAAAGTCAGTAAATATCTCCAGTGTTTATTTGAAAAGCCTCCAGCTACTTCAGTGTTTATCTTTATATATATATATATATATATATATATATATATATATATATATATATATATATATATATATATATATATATATATATATATATATATATATATATATATATATATATATATATATATATATATATATATATATAAATTAGTAAAAAAAATACTTATCTAACTTTTATTTAGATAAGTGTTTTTTTTACTAATTTATTATTGCTCTGTTCTTTAAGAACATTGAGCACTCTATTTGTAAAATAATTTACATATATATATATATATATATATATATATATATATATATATATATATATATATATATATATATATATATTGCTGTTCATACAACAGTATAAAAAAATTACTCCATAAAAAAAAGAATATATATATTTATATAAACAGTCAGGTGCTCAAAGAAGAAATGGATGACCAGAGTCACCACAATCTTTTCATAGAGCCCCTATATGAGCTTTAACGAGTGCAAAGAAAATAAAGTTATTATAATAAAATAAAAAAATAAAAATAAATTAAAAAAATCCGTTAAAATCTTTGAAGAAATAACAAAACTCAGTAGAAAAAAAATAATAAAGAAAAATAAAGAAAAAAAGACAATAAGAGGAATAAATTCCTTTAAATATATCAAAAAATTAGATTAAACAACGATAGCGTATATTAAAAAAACGATAGTGTATATGTTAAGTTTCAAAGCTGTCATTTGGTTTCAAAAATTTTTTTTATACAAAACTTAAATGAATTTACTGTTTTCACCATATTGATGTGGTTATTTTTAAAACTGTTCCACATCTTAGGCCCTCGATATGTTATACTATATTCTTTGTATTTAGTTAGTTTACGAGGTAGTGTGTATGTGAGCCTCTCGTTTGATCTTAGAGAATAGTTATTGTTTTGATTTATCTTAAATTTTGCTTTAAAGTTATTTGGTGTGAGATTTTTTAAATGGAAATACATAAAGATTATGTGTTTCAATGCATTTATCTCGTATACATTAATGAGGTATATAAAGATGATGATCTTTATTTCCCTCATTAATGGCTTTGCATGCTCAAATTTTTTTTTCCCCTATATAATTCTGCAAGCATGTTTTTGTACACTAAATATCCTTTTAAGTTTAGAGGGTCGAGTGCTTGCCCATGCAATGTAATCATAATTAATATAGCTATGAATTAAGCTGAAGTATATTAATTTAAGACTTCGAGTATTAATTAAAGGACTAACTCTATACATTAAACCAATAGTTTTTTTAATTTTTAATTCAATGCATTTTATGTGGGAAAGCCAAGAAAAGTTTTCATCTACATAGAATCCTAAGTACTTTAAACATTCTTGTTTTTTAATTTGTTTACTATTTATAGAAAGAAATGATAATTTAAGTGGCAGGTTTTCTTCCTGCGTTTTTTCATAAAATAACTTATGTTTTATTTACGTTAATTGAGAGTTTATTAGCTCTGGACCATTTATTTACTTTTTTACAGCTCAATATTCATTTCACCAAATACCTGATTAACATCACTATTGAACATAAACAAATTAGTGTCATCAGCATACATAATTAAATTTAAATTTGCAGATTTGAGAATTGCCGAGAATTGAACCTTGTGGTACTCCACACAATATTTAATGTACCAGAATCCGGATTTATCACATATTGTTTTCGGTCAGTAAGGTAGCTTTTTATACAAGAAAATGTTTTATTTGTTACACCATAATAACTTATTTTTTCTAAGAGTGTAGAGTGGTCTACTGTCGAATGCTTTTGACAGATCTATAAAAATTCCTAGTGAAAACTTATTTTTTTTGAAACCGTTAGTTATTTGGTCAACTAATTCTACAAATTATTCAAGCTTTCACTTGAAACTTTTGACTTTTATTCTCAGATTTGAAAACAATATGAAATGCTTGTATTTGAATTTTTGGATCAAGATCAAAGAAGATTTTTTTTTACTTGAACCTTTGTAAATTTTCGATAATCACATATTCAAAAAAAAAAATTTGTTGTTTTATAAATCTTCGTATATCTGAACTTATGAGTGTGTTTATTTTCTTAGTTATCTTTTTGCAAATTTTGTAAAACAAACTGCATTGACTTCGTTTTATTATTTTTCCATATAAGTAAACTTTTAATTTAGATCCTTTGTGCAGGGCCGTCCGGAGGGGAAAGTAGGGTGTCTAGCCTCCCTATGAAGTTTATTAGTCGGCAAATTGGACATTGAAGTTAGCAAAGTTGGATTTATAGTTGGCAGTCGGAAAATGTCAGAAAATGATTTTTTTTTTTTTTCCCAGATAAGTTAGTGGACAAAAAAAAATTTTCAGCTTTGGTCGGCAAAAAACAGACGTAGCCACCCCTACTTTAAAATCTCTTCGGGACGGCCCAGTCTTCATCATTTGCAGATTTGTTCGGCTTAACTTCGAAAGTAATTAAATTATGTTCGTAATTTGTCAAAGAATAAAAAAGATGTCAAAGATAAAGAGTTATTTCTTTATTGCATTAATAATGTTAACTTAACTTTAAAGTTGTTAATTTACACATTTGTTGTAATTTCCAATTATTTTTAACTTATAAAAGTTCATAACTTTATTAATTTAGTTAAATAGGTTTAGTTAAATTTAGTATAAATTTATTATTAATTGTTATATTATAATAATAATAACAGTAATATCAATAATAATAAAAATAAAAATAATAGCAATAACAATAATAACAATAATATTGATATTAGAAATAATATTTAAAAGTAGTTAATATTACTAATGTAAATATTTATAAAAATAATAATGAGCAAAAGTAATGACAAAATATATAACAGAAATAGAAAATAGAGTGGTGAGACAGACAGATTTAAATTACTATTGGAACGAAGGTGATAACGAGTGTTGGCACTTTTGGAAAAGAAATTGATGAAAGTTAAAAGTAGGTTATTGTGTTGGTGGTTCCAGGAAAATTGACAGTTTAAAAGTTGAATATAGTCAGAGTTTTAACTTTTTACAAGTTAGGTAGAACACATTAGGATTAAATTAATATTCTGAAAATAAATGATTTTTAAAGTCTTGTTTTGGAGGTGGGATAACCTAATAAGACGTTGTTGATGGGACTGCCCCCATACCTGGCATGCATATCTAAGATGTGAGCCAAAACTAGCATGGTATATCAAGAGTGTCTCAAGATTAACATAATGGCAATTTTTGGCCAATATGCCATAAGATCTACTTAGTTTAATTGCTAAGTCTTTAAAGTGGGATAAAAAGGAAAGATTTGAATCAATTTTTATACCAAGATATTTGATTAAGTTAACAGGTTCAATTTTTTTGCCACTTAATCTAAATTTAATATGTTTATAGATTTTTGTTTTATTTGATTTAAAGATAATGAGCTCAGTTTTATTAGAGTTTAAAAAATGTTTGTTGGAGCGAAGCCACTAAACTAGATTAGCAAGATCATGGTTAATGTGTTTGTTAATTTTTTCAAGGGATTTATTAATTAGCATTAGATTAGTATCATAATCAAAGTGGTAAACAGTAGCAAACTTAATGGATGTATGAAAATCATTAATATAAAGAAGGAAAAGTAGTGGTCCCAATACTGAACCCAATACTGAGGAACACCATTAGAACATTTTACAAGAGTAGATTGTGAGTCATTAATAAAAACAAACTGTGTTCTATCGTTTAAATATGTAGTAATCCATTTAAGGGTACGCCTCTGATCCCGTAATATTCTAATTTTTTCAATAAAATTGAATGATCAACTGTATCAAACGCTTGCTGTAGATCAACAAATACATCACATGCAAAATATTTATCATCGATTGTTTTTCTAATCAGTTCAGTCATTTCAATGAGAGCATGAGTTGTGGAGTGATTGGCACGAAATCCATACTGATGGGTGTAAAAGCATTTAAATTTTTCAAGAAAAGCATAGAGCCTATCATACATTGCCTTCTCAAAGAGTTTACCTATATTAGAAAGCAGGGAGATAGGTTGGTAATTGGTGAAATCTAGTTGAGAGCCTTTTTTAAATATTGGAATAACTTTGGCAACTTTAAAAATATCTAGTAAAATACCACTTTTAAATGAGTTATCTATAAAAGTACAAAGAGGCTTTGAAATGATGTGTGAGACTAGTTTAAGGAGGAATGTAGGTACGCTATTTGGACCAATACTTTTTTCAGCTTCGAGCATGTTTGTAATGAGACCAAATATTTACTTTTCAGTTACAGGATTAATAAAAAACGATTTAGCATTTGGAATGTTAAGAAAGTCATTAAATATGCATTTGGAGGGTATGGCTTTGCTAAGTAGTTTATTAAATATAGTGCTAAAAAATTATTGAATACATTAGATACGGCAGTGTTATCAGTGATAAGATTGTCGTTCAATTCAAGTTTGAAAAATGTATTGTGTGTAGAAGGTCTTATGATTTCTTTTATTCCCATCTAGATGTTTTTAATATTGTTCAGATTATTATTAAAATATGTAATAAAGTATGTTTTTTTGCTAAATTTTAATAAATTGGAAGTTTTGTTTCAGTAAAATTTGAATTTTGCAAATAATTCAATTTCCTTATAAATATTTTTTGATTTTATAAACTTTTTATAAAGTTTGTTTTTAACTGAAATAGATTTAAGTCTTCCATAAGTAATCCAAGGTTTTGATTTCAGTTTAATTTGTTGGTTGGTTAGTATTTTGTAAGGAGATTGTCGGTCTAAGATTTCATCAAATGTTTTTATAATAAAATTCATGGATTTATTAACAATTTTAATGGAAAGTTTATATCAGAAATTTCTTCAATAAATATACTTTTATTTAAAATTTTTGAAGAATCGTCTGTAAGTTTTTACTTTTTTGGGTAGGTTGGGTATGCCAGGAATGGAAATAAATTGTGTCATGTGGTTTGAAATTGAAATCGTATGGTTACCTGAGTATTAATCAGTTGAATGAAAGTTCGTGAATATGTTATCAATGAACGTTTTCAATGTAGCCGTTATACGTGATGGTAAAATTATAGAAGGGCTTAGTGAGTAAGATGTTAAAGAATCAAGATATGTAAAAACAGGGTTAGATTTATTGTGACTTAATAGATCCATACTAAAATTACCTATTAGAAAGATTTTTTTTTTGTTACTTAGCTTTTCAAGGAGAGGAGTTAAGTGAGAAGAAGTAAACTCATGTTGATTTATTAAGGGATGACGGTAAATGCATCTAATTATTATATTTGATTCACGAGGTTTTGCAATTTCAACAAAAATAGACACTAAATATTTATAAGAGTAAATCATAACCATTGCGAACTACGTAGCATGCATTTTAGCGTAAGTATAAAAGTGCTACACTTTTTTTAGCCTCAGTAGGACTCAATATTCAATGCTTAATATTAAACCCGTTTATGTGTATGAAAAGTACACGGGAAAAAACGGCATAGTTGCATTTAAAAAGTTTTAAGAAAGTCTTTATGAATCATTTATGAAAGTCTTTTTTTTAAAGTTAGGAAAAAAATTTTAATAAAAGTTACAAATATGCTATTATAAATGTAAACTTCAGATAAACTAATCAAGAAATAATTTTTTCTAATTTACTTTTATGCTTTATATAAAAACTTTTATAAATGAATAATATATACTTTCTCAAAACTTTTTAAATGTGACTCTGCCGTTTTTTCCCGTGTACTCTTCCTATATCAGTTATATTTGTATCGTTTATATATAAATTAGATTCTGTAATACCTATTGCTAAGGAAAAATTATTAAGAGAGCTGATAAGACTACAGAGTTTGTCAATGTGGAATGGTAGAGAAGCGATGCTAAGATGAATATATAGTTCTGAATTGGGAAGCATAGTTTTATTGAGATAATAATGTCATAGTATTTGCAGAACTAAAAGAACTGGGAAATTTATTTAGATATTTAAAGATATTTTTATGATTACTTGGAGTCTCAATAGAGTTTAATGAACTAGTAGATATATTCTTGCATAATAATGTTGACTTAAGCTCCAAGTTGGAAATCGAGCTGAAGAACATACTCTTAGATAAACAGCTATGACAATACAAATCTGACGAGTCATTTAAAAGAAGATTATAAGAGTATGCATCAATATGGTAATAAAACATTATAAAATATCATCATAAATAAAATGTCATAATAAAAAAGTATCATAATAAAACAAATACCTTCCAGACAGATACTATTTTAACCTTTACGCTCTGGAGGTGAAGCATCAACTTATATTCTGAACTTAGTTTTTACTCAACGAATAGGAATTTTCGAGTTTGTTCCAAAAGCTGTATTATTTGTGTTCAGAGAGTTGTAATATTCAGTTGTTATAAGAACTATTTTAAAATTAATTTTGAATATTAAAATTGTGGATTTCAAGAATGCTATATAGTTATAACTTCAATTCAATTTAAATTTATGAATATTTTTTATAGGAAAGATAATGACCTAAATTTAGTAAAGATTTCTAACATACATTAAAAAAATTTGACTCAGTCATAAAACTCTCGTGTGCAAAGTAAACAGGTGGGAAGGTCATAATAAAGTGAAGTGAATATTTTTTGAAAATATGAATTAGTGTAGATGCGGAAAAACTTACAATTGATAAGTTGGTATGGGGCGTTTGGCACCTCCCAATATTTTTGCTTGAAAGGGATGGGGTTGTGAGAATGGTTGGAGAAGGGGGAGGTAACATTTACATTAAAAAACTTCGCCAAAGGAGAAATAAATCCTAGTTCCGTTCATAAGCAATTCTACAAATAATATGAGGAGGGGGTAAATCCATAAAAAAGACGCGACAGTCTTCGTAAAACTAAAAAAAAAAAAAAGGTGGTTAAAACTAAAATTTACCCGACTGAATTGTGTCAAATAACCAATTATCCGACTAAATTCGTAAAAAAAACCGTTGCACATTTTGCTTTATATTATCAAATGTTAAATATAAATAGATTACAAAGGTTTCAATAATTTTGTTTAAATACTCGCTTTTCAAGTAACCGCAGTAATTAAAACGTTTACAAGTATTCACAAAATACAACGTCGTTTGGTTGCAAAAATACATTTTGTCGCAAAATATTTTATGGGAGTAAAAATCTCATAATGAGAATAGAAATTCAATATGAGATTTTTACTGGGAGTAAAAATTTAATATGAGATTTTTACTGAGAAGTAAAAAAATGCGTGATTAAAATCTACATTTAAAAACTACACCGACCGTTGAACTAAACTAGGCCGTGACTATTCTATCAATTTTGTTTTAATGACGTATTGCATCAATTTTACTTTATTGGCAAAATTATTTATTTGAGTTAAAATAAGATTTTAACTCAAATAATTTACCTAGCAATCATACTTTTAATAACATAAGAATCTGATCAGACAAAAAAAAAAAAAAAAAAGACCTACTGTGCTATTAACGGCATATTGCGGAATTTATCAATTTATTCTTTGAAATGGTTGCCTCGCAACGTACCGCGCTGTGAGACAACTGCTATAAGCGAGTATTGTAATAAAAAGAGAAATATTAATAAAAAGAGTAAACTCAAAAGCTTGTAATCTCGAAAAAAACTACTAAATTATAAACAAAAGTTTAACTTGAATTCTAAATATTTCTTTATTTAGAAAATCTAAATGTTTCTTTTCAAATATTTTCTTAAAATGAAGCGAACCTTTATTTGCTTTGTTTTTTGAAGAAATATTAGTAAAATTTTGATTCTTGCGTTATAGTTGTAAATTATTTAGTTTTAAATAATTGAAACTTGATACAAATGAATACCAAAAACATTTTGGCAACAACTGAGTTGATATAAAAAATGTAAACAAATTTTAAAACATGCACCTTTTAAACTTTCTTTGCGTTTATTGTTGGTCGTTTCCAACTGACAATAAAAACTATAAAGCGATCGACATACTCATTGCATTTTATCTTGTAGTAGCAAAATATTTATAAAGTATGACACCGCCGTGTCGGTGAAGATAACCTAAGTTAGCTTAAGCTTGGTTTCCAATAGTTGTAGAAATGCCGTACAACAGTTGTACAACAATAATGCTTTATAATGGAAACATTTTCTTGCGTAAGTTGCACAACTTAAGTCGGTTGTACAACAAAATTTATGTTGTAAAACAAAGGTTGCGGAAATATAATCAAACTAATCTCGGCAACAACTGTTGCACAACATTTCTACAACTATTGGAAACCAAGCTTTAGGCTAACCTACTTAGTTCAAAGTTTTATTGAAAACGAAATTGATATTCGGAAACTTCGGTAAAATGTTTTCAATAAATAAATTAAAAACAGTGTCGTAATTGATTAATACATTGTTTTACGACGCGCCGATGACGCCGATGACAAATGACTCATTATAAGGAGCTCAATTTAAAAAAATCATATGCACTCCATATAACTTAATTTGTACAATGATATGTACAAAATCTTTTTAAATAATTAGAAGAGAAAAAGGTTAATGCTACCATGACTGTGTCAAATATTATGCTTTCAGTTAATTGTTTTAATCGATAATTTATATTTACTTTACTGAGACTTCTCATAATAACCTAAATTCAAAAAATCGTTATTTTAAGTTTGGGTTATTTGGTCAAATTTTATAAAATCAACTTACAGGAAAAACTAGATTAAAGAGACTATTTAATTTGTTTTCGTGTTTTGTTTCAATAGATTTGTTATTATTAGTTTTTTATTATTCAATTAAAAATATTGTTCAGGAAATAGAAAATCAATGTTAAAATGTATTCGCGTAATATGTTAAAATGTTTTCATGGCTGCCCAACTTTTTCAGATAAGGAAACAAATAAATCATACCAACACCAATAGGTAAAAAAATTATTGTTAAAATGAATTTATGAAGGATTTTTTTTTTTTTCTGTTGTTATTTTAAAAAAATATATTGAAGTATTTCTAACTTACAAGTATAAATTATTTTTAATTTATAAGAGCTTATGCATCTTATAAAGTACTACGTTTAAAAATATTTGTCGAATTACTCATACATTTTTTATATTAATAAATAAATTTTGGTTTCTTCTTTAGCGAAGGTTTTTTTTTTTTGCTACAGTTGCCCCCGTACTTTCTAAAAATCGTACCCCCTTATCAAATCCAGTAAACGTATTTTTGATTATGATAAATTTTTTATAATTCTGAGTTAGTCATTTATTATTTGGAATATTGTCATATGTAGTTCTATCAGTTTTTTTGTAAAACTTTTTATCATTTTGAACTTGCAATAATTTACAGGAATATATTTAACGAAAACTTATTCAAAACACAAAAATGTCATTTTAGAATTAGAATTTTGTACAAAAAAAAATGTTATTATTTAATTATTTTTGAAAGGAAAAGATTTATAATTGAAAAATTGTTATGGAAAAAAAAAAATGCAATTTATCTATTTTTTATTATATCATATGTTATTAATTATAGTTAAAAAACAATTCAAGTGTTATATTTTTAAAATATGTATGTATGTGTGTATGTATGTATGTACGTATGTATGTATGTATGTATGTATGTATGTATGTATGTATGTATGTATGTATGTATGTATGTATGTATGTATGTATGTATCTATCTATCTATCTATCTATCTATCTATCTATCTATCTAGAGAGAGAGAGAGAGAGAGAGAGAGAGAGAGAGAGAGAGAGAGAGAGAGAGAGAGAGAGAGAGAGAGAGAGAGAGAGAGAGAGAGAGAGAGAGAGAGATGTATATAGATGTATATACACACACAGTGGTGTACACTGGATTTGTAGATGTTTGAGTTTTGACACTTACAGGCATTGTGCAAGCTCCAAACTTTTGTATGTTTATGCTTATATCAAAAAAGAATGTTTTGCAAAGAATTAGGGTGATTGGAGCTTGGGAACAAAAACCCCTAATATTTGGGCCCACTAGCCCTTAATGTGGGAGCAACAAATTTATAAAATATTTTCTTTACTATTTTCATATAAATTCATATTCATCAACAAATTTCAAGTTTCATGCAATAATCTCTTCGTGTTCAGTTTTTATGACTCTGCAATGTTTACAGCCATGTTAACTTCTCTAAAATATTACATGTTTAATATTTTTTATGAGTTGTTATTTTATTAACACCATTGTTATGTAAGTATAATTGCTAGTAATGCGATATCATTTTCAAATTTGATTTTCTTTTTCAAATTTTTTAATTTTAGTTGCTCAAGTTATTAATTAACCTAATAATTATGTCGTAATAAACCTAATAATTGTCTTGCGTTTTTTTCTAAATCTAACACATGGATCAATTTATGGGTTAGCTCTATTAATCTTAATTCTTTGTTATTTCTGAAATAAAATTACTTTTGTTTTAGCAACCAATCTAAATTGAAGAATATAAATTAAATTAACAAGTTTACATTTGTATTCATGTTCAAAAGAATAAATTTGCAAATGATTTGAAGGTTGTTTTCTTTTTCTTTTTTTTTTTTTTTTTATTAAGACTAATTAATATGCACAAACTTTTTATGCACAAACAATAAGAAAAAAAACCATTTAGATATATGTTGCAGTTTTTATATGGCAGTGTGTAGATCCTGAATGTTAAAAATTTAAAATCCAAGGCTTGTTAGTTTATTCCATATTCATACCCAAAGTGACCACCTGTTTCTACTCTTTTGTGAAATAAGTATGTAATTATATATATATATATATATATATATATATATATATATATATATATATATATATATATATAACTTATATTGAGAGCAGACTGGCTTTAGTACATACATTGACTGACTGAATAGGAATCATGTTGAAGAAGTGCCTCTACATTGACCGAGGGTTTGGGCTGAGGCAGCAACCTTTTACATTATTCTTTGTTTATCTTAAAAATTAAACCACTCATTTCAGGAATTTTAGTATATTAGGAAATTCCATCATTCAGGTATAAACTGTTCATGATATATATATATATATATATATATATATATATATATATATATATATATATATATATATATATATATATATATATATATATATATATATATATATATATAAGCTGACTAAAATATTTCAAAGTGTAATTATACTGTTTTTAAAAATGTTGTTGTTTCATTTTGTAACATTTTTTTTTCAGTTCAAAATTATTGACGCAAAATCATTGCCGCAAAATCATTGCCCTCACATTTTATATTAAAAGAAAATATAATTTTAAAACTCAAAACAAGTTTTGAAATTACATTTTCTTTTAATTGCTAAAATGCATTTTAAATGCTAATGTATCGTTTTTTTTAAACCTTTTTTTAAATCTTGTTTTGAATCATGTGAATGCACATGTAAATCATTAATAATGTTGAACATCTTGTTTTTTCAAAGTTTAAATAAAAATTTATTAAAATTTAGTCAAATAAACTTTTATTTTAACTTTTTCAAACAAAATTATCATAATAAAAAACATTATCAGTGTCGCATATGGAAGTTTTTTTTTTTAAAAAAGTCTTTATAAATTTAATGACTTTAAAAACATGTTTTAATAATTTAACAATTTAAATTTGGTTGAAGATAAATCGAGAATAATAGAAAATAATTCTTTTAATAAAAAGTATCATTTTGTTTATTTCAACTCTCTTGCTCTACATAAATACAATGAAACCATTATTATATTTAAAGTTCTCTTTGTAACTAAATATAATTAAAATTACTTAACAATTTTAACAGCTATTATTATTTGGTTTTAATATTTTGTAACATATTTTAAATTTTGATTATACTCTTATTATGAAATATGATATAAAGAGTATAATCATATTATGATATATCTCCTAATCCTCAATTTAATATATTTTTAACAGTTTTTATTTAATGTATATTCTTTTATTCACCCAAGAAAAAAAATTCAAAAAATTAAAAATATTAGACTACTGAACGTCATAGCAGACAACTCAAGTATGATATATACGATATTTAAGTTTTTTTGCACAGTTGCCCGCTGGGCAACTGTGCAAAAAACAGAGGTTCATCTAAGTGACTATTGCAGTATTTGTAGAAAAAAAGAAAGAGATGCAACCTTATAACAATGGGACTGAGGATCAAGTTTAGCTGCTAAAGCATATAATTATAAATCAAGCTTATAATCATTTACAATACATGTTTGGATCATGCTTAAATGAAAGAGGGCCTCATTAAAAGAACCAACCCAAATATGACTATAGTATTCCACTCATGGATGAATAGGAGGTTTAAAGGAGTAAATAATGGAATCAGGAAAAAGAAAATAATGAGCATGATTAGCATCAGGAAAAAGAATATATTGAGCATGAGAAAAAAATGAGGTAATATTAGCTGAAGTTAACTTTGCAATGGATTGAATATACTGTTTCCACGAGAGGTCTGTAGTGAATAATATTCTGAGAAGACAAAAAGTAAAGGAATCAGTTAAAGTGTTGCAACCAATATCAGAATATTAGTAATATTGTTGATATTCCCATATTCTTTACTGCTAATGATTAATAGCAGTGAAAAATTTTTTTGTTTGAATTAATATTCAACAGCTACTGCAGGCCCATACTGTCACAGAAAGCTCAGAGATAAGGTTCGAGATAAACTGTCTGTTCGAAGTAATCAAAAGTTATGATTTATTTTCAAGACTTGAGTATATGTCTGCATCATCAGCAAATAATTTTTGAGTAAGATTATCAGAAAGATCATAAATATTAATGAATAGTAACACAGGGCCATAGGTGGAACCTTGAGGTACCCTAGAAGTTTCTGTAAATAAAGGAGAGTAATGTTTATCAAGAGCAACTTTAGTGCTACAGTTAAAAAGGAAGTTTTAAGATGCTAACTTTGCAATGGCTTATATAGACATATGGTTTCCATGAGACCTCGTTAGTTTAAAAAGATAAAGTAGAGGGTGCAGGGTGTGATGCATTCATCAATTTAGAAATATCAAAAACATTGGCATAGTTAATAAAAGTAAACAAATAAGTTTGGTTTGGGTTAAAATTCACCAACCCTGATTAGCTGTGTGTTACAATTTAAAAGTGATGACTTATGAAGATTTTTTTAGTGAAGACAGGAGTTTATGGTTGTGCTATCAGCAAATAGAGCCACTAGAATAAACAAGGAACAATGCAGGAGTAAGGATGGAGCCTTGTGGTACCTCAGAAATTACTGGAAACAAAGGATAGGGTTATCCATTATGGATAAAATGATTCTCGATAGACTATATAAGGAAAGCTTATGGAGATTACTGATATAATATTGGTATGGCTGATAGGTATGAACTACAAGGGGAAAAAAGGTCCTTTATCAGTGGTTTTACTATGTACGTACTCTATGGATGCCCCCTAAGTACAGATGATTAAAAAATTATACTGATGATAAAAAAATTAGTAACAACATTATTTCAGTATAGGTCAGAATCTGAGTCATCTTCATCATCCTATTACTGATAACATGTAATCCATTATAACCTCCAAATGCTCTGCTGCCTTTTATAACTTGTATCTGTTGACAAAAGCTAGAAAACACCCCTTGTCTCGGGGCTATTAGTAAAGTAAAGTTTAGAGATGGTATCTTATTGAAATTACTTATCTTGGGCATATGTTAAGATTCAACTACTTGTTTATAGGAAACCTTTTAGGCAGAGACTTTAAGGGTAAGCGGAAAATATTCTGGTAACCAGCCTTATACCCTTTTTCATTTTATAGGTTAGCATAAAAACATTGTTGTGTTACATTGTTTCCTGTTTAGCATGATAAAAGATCTTCTCGACTCTATTCATGAGTTTTTGCTTGTGTACCCTCAGTAGTTAGTGCAGCTCTTCCTGTTATCTCCTAATATGAGTACAGTTCTACAACTTAATTTTTTTGTCCTGATGCTGTTGGTAGTAAAAGTTATGAACTCTGTGGCAGATCTCAAAGAGGCTGATATCATCAGCAACTGTTATATATTCAGAGTGTCATGTTGTTTCAACTTGAAGTTATTTAGCAGGAATTAAACAACTATATAGATAATTGTTTATAATGCCATACACATAGTGGCTACGGTTCTTGAATGTCCTGAGTTTTTACAAGTATCCTGGAATGTCCTGGAATTATTATTTTGTGACCATATGAAAATATTTACAATACCATATAAAAAATTGATAATAATAGTTTTAATTTAATTTTTAACAAGAAAGAATTGTCCGTAATTGATATTTATTTAAAAGTTTTTTTAAATTATGTTGTTTTATTTAAAATTTATTTAAGTCTTTAATCTTTGTAAGTAGTTTATTTTAAAAATCAACTACTAGAAATGCTCAAGTTGAACAAAAAAAATATTTGTTTGGTTATTACATATATATATATATATATATATATATATATATATATATATATATATATATATATAGTCAAGTTTATGGGAGCAATTTACGGCTCTCGCAAAAGTATTACATTTTAATGATGAACTTAATGTATATATTCTGTTAACACTAATGTTACTAGCAAATGCTTGTAACATGAGTAAAATTTTGTATTTAATAAGCAATTTATTTAAACAAAAAGTTCTCATAAAAAGCTGTTTAAAGGAGCAGCTTGCATGGCTCGCCATATTCATTTTATAAGAGCTTTTCTCTGCTCGCGCACTCATTTACTCCCACCGAGGCCTGTATAAATATATATATATATATATATATATATATATATATATATTGTAGTAATTGTGTAAATATTTCTTGTTAAAGAGTGCTCGATACCAAAGTAGAACAATATATAGTAAAAAACTAAATAATTATAACACTCAATTTATTTAAAACATTACTCAGAGTTTCACGCAAATAGCGATCATCAGATACAAATCATTACAAATACAAATATCAGATACAAATCATAACAGATACAAATCAGATACAAATCAAAGATTACAAATCTCAAAAAAACAACAACAAAAAAAATATATATTAAAAATACAGTGGAGTGTCTTCTTTGATGACATTTAAGTTATTCATCATATATTTGTTTTCATGGCGACACTTAGACGCAAGTTCGTTTCGCTTATTTAGTAAAGGCAATGGGGATGAAATTATTAAGATATTTTTCCATCAAGCATAAATTGCATGACTTACCACCAGGTTTAAATGGTTCAGCCTGGTCTAAAATTTTCCACGAAAGGACAGGATTTAAACCTTTCTTTTTAAAACTACACACAAAGTTCAGTAGAGTTTGACCAACTTTCATAACGAAAGGAATTATTGTGCTTGTAAAGGCGATCTTTAAAAGTTTTTTCTGTGAGCCCAATATAATATCTGTCTTCATTTTGCGGATTTGTCTTAACATTACATAAATAGATGACATTTTTAGTTAAACATTTTCCATTAAGTGGACATAAATTAATCTGTCGGCAATTGCACGTTGGAGCATTAAGGTTTGAAGAATTTGATAAAATTTTATTGTTATGTGAAGTAATGATGTTGCGAATATTTGGAAGACAGCTATAGCTAACCTTCAGGTTGTTTCGATTAAATGGTTTATGGAATTTATGAGATTTTGGGAAGTTTTTATCGATTAAATTTAGGAAAAGTTTGGCTACGTTTGTCTTGACATTAATTGAAAACGGAGGGTTAAACCAAATAATATTTCGTCCTTGTTTATATTTTAAAAAATATTAAATCCTGTCTTTTCGTGGAAAATTTTAGACCAGGCTGAACCGTTTAAACCTGGTGGTAAGTCATGCAATTTATGCTTGATGGAAAAATATCTTATAATTTCATCCCCATCGCCTTTACTAAATAAGCAAAACGAACTTGCATTTAAGTGTCGCAATGAAAACAAATATATGATGAATAACTTTAATGTCATCAAAGAAGACACTCCACTGTATTTTTAATATATATATATATATATATATATATATATATATATATATATATATATATATATATATTTGTCGTTGTTTTTTTTGAGATTTGTAACTATATATATATATATATTTTTGTCGTTGTTTTTTTTGAGATTTGTAACTATATATATATATATTTTTGTCGTTGTTTTTTTTGAGATTTGTTACTATATATATATATATATATATATATATATATATATATATATATATATATATATATATATATATATATATATATATAACCCCTAACTGGTTGTCAGAAAGTTTTGTTGACAATTAAAATGCAAGACCGGAATTTTTTTGTTACTTAATAGACTTCCTGCCCCAACCAAACCCTCAGTCGATGTAGCAACACTCCCTTGCGAGTCAGGCTATTTGTCAGTTGATGTAGCAGCACTTTGTTGCGAGTCATGCTATAAGATAGTTGATGTAGCAACACTCCGTGCATGATTTACAGTAAAATACATTACATTTTATTTAAAAAAATAAAAATAAAAACATTGTTCGTATTATTAAAAACATGCAGAATGTTTTAAAAACATTCTGGTCAATTAAATTTGCGGTTTTTTTAAAAAACCATTATTTGTGTTATCTTGTTTATGTAATTGTTATCTTGTTTGTGTAATAAATGTAAGATTGTGTAAGAAAATATTAAAATACAATAATTCTAATTTTAAAAACTACTTAAATCAAAAACAAAACTTAAGTTGATGAGTTTGAACAATGATAAAACATTTTTGTATATGTTATCACATATGCATTAAGTCAAATTTTTGAGGTGAAGAGAGATATAAATAGGGAGTAAGGGTATGCACAAATAATATTTAATTTTTTAAATTTTTTTCCCCAAAGCTCCTCCTCTGGTTGCACTACTATGTATACAGTATATATGAGTATCTATATATTTACATAAGTTAATAATTTTTGTTTTTTTAGCTTTGTTTATGTTTGCTACATTCTGAAATGCCAATAGGAAAGTACTCTCACAATAGACTTGCAACATCATCAGTAGATGATGATTTTATAGAAGAACAAGAATCTGTTGAAGTAAGTAGCTTTAATTACCAGGTAACCCATATTGGAAGTGAAATGATATCGGTAGTAACTCAAGTTGGTTTGGTTGTTGAAAAATTGTACTCTCAAAATTCTTCACTTTTTCGTTCAATACTAAATACAAATAAAGTCCAGTTAATGATTGATAAATATGGAATTGATGTTTTGGTAAAAAACAAAAAAAATGATAAAAGTAAACGTTTTAATGTGAATGAAATAATCTCAGTGAGTAAAGATAGCAAACAAGATCATCTTGTTGTTCTTGTAAGTAAAACATCAAATAATTTGTTTGTAGATGTTTACTCTTGCAATAATGATAAAACTGCTGATCAAATTGTGCAAGATTGCATGAAATACTTTGAAATATGTTCAGGTGTTGACAGTTTTAAATATGGTTCTTTCCCATTGATGGTAGAAGTAATTCATTCTTGCTCTGCTAATGCATTTAGTATTAATGAAAGTCCTTCTTTGAATGTTAAAAGCGATATGTTTCAAAATTGTAAGTTGAAGAATGGCGATGAACCAGATACATCCGAGTTTGGAGATTTCCAATCTGTTCAGAGTTGTAATTTTTCTAAAGACAATTGTGATGGTGCTCCTAAATCTTTTGATAGTCGGTTTGAAATACTAAATCCTTCTGAAAGTCAAAATCAAAACTCTGAATTGTCTGTTTTTGATGAATATGATATTTTTAAGGAGAGACCACCATCAAATATATTTAATCCATACACCAAAATATCAATCAATGAAGATTTAATTTGATATATTTTTTAAAGGGCTTGTGCTATTGTTTTTTATGGAAAGGGCTCGGAAAATATAGGTGATAAAATGATAAAAAGTGTCATCTGTGTTGCACTTCAAAACATCTAGGTCTGTAGATTGATTGAAAACACTTGAGGTTATACCTCTTATCCGTCATTTTAGTTTAAGATATTTTTTTTAATAAAAAAAATAGTGTTTCTTTTATCTATTTATTTGTACAGGCCTTGTACTATATATATTATTGGATCTAAAATAAATACTTCTCCTATATTTTGAGAACTTATTAAAACTATATAGTTGTGCAGACACATACTTATTTATAATTTTGCTGTGTTTCTCATTGAATGTTATAATAATTATGCTTTAATATTACGTGATGACTCAAATTAATGAATATTAATTAAGAATCCGTAGCATCAAGCCCTGAGTGAATATATCAAAGCATGCTTTGGTTTTACTTTTTTAAGTTTAAAAATTAAAATAATAAAATAGTATCTTTAGATAAGGCTACAGTCATTCACTCTGTTAGCGCCACTCGGCTGCAGCCAATTAGTCACTGATTTTTGGGGAATGAATTTGTAAAAGGCTTTTATTTTATTTTTACTTTTTTTTCAACTTTTATTCAAATATGTAAAATTGATATAAAAATAAATAGTATATTGAAAAACAATTTATAACAGAATAGTTAAGAGTTCCTTTATTTAAAATCTTTTATTATATCCAGAGATTCTTTTATTGTATTTAGAGATTCTTTTATTATATCCAGAGATTCTTTTATTGTATTTAGAGATTCTTAGTAGTTTTTTATGTTTTACTAAACATTTTATGTGGTTAGATTTTCTTACCAATTTATTAAAAATTTCTTGATTTTTTAAATTGAATGGAATTACCAACACAATACGAAAAGAGTAACGTTTTTAACTATAACAGATATAAAATGTTAGTACTAAACGTTACATAGCTATTTTTTCTTGATTATTTACTTTTGTTAAGGAATCTTTGGTTTTATCCTTGATTTCTTATTTTTAAATGTATTTGAATCATAGATTTTACTTATTTTTTAGATGTTACGAGTTTTTATGAATAAACTGATTTTTTAAATATTTGTAATTAAATTTTGCAATTTTCTTTGATATTTATACAGAAATAAGATTTATTGCATCCCAAAAATATTTTTTGAAATAAGTCTTACTGCTTGTTAATATTCTGCTACGTTTATGTGTGCGTGTGTGTTTTTTTGCTTCTAAAACGTTTTCAAAACCCTCAGGAGTTAAAACGTTTTGGGTAAAATGGAACCCGCCATGAAAATAATGATATTAATTTTATCGTCTACGTGCTTCCAAATTATTGCAACATATAAGTATACTATGCTTAATACTCTTATCCTCTTTTCAAGCGTCCTTGGACGTGGCAATAAGCTAGCTTTTCCCCCATAGGTTGCAGATGTTGTGCCAGCTTTTTTGGCGTTTGAGGTATGTAACTTTGTGTTAACTTTTTTGGCAAAATAGATCTTAATAGATTTTTTTAGAGCTAACTTACCTATAATAAATAAACCTATTAACAGGCGTAGACTTCCGCTCCAAAAGAATTTGTGGAGACTGGAGCGTGTATAAGCGTGTACCCCGATAATACAAAGAGTTTCGCAGTTTCCTAAGAAAGTAAACGAAACGTGCTGATATTATTTTAAAATTGCTTACTAATTATTATGTGCAACTTTTCAATTAGTTCTTTATTTATTTCTGTAATTTAAGCGAATGGATCTTTATTTAAAAAGACTTTCTAAGCAGTATTGTTGTCGTTTGAAGTTCTTGATTCACGCTTTTGGGTATTCAACTATAAAATCAATTTTTTTGTTGGAATTCTTTCAATAATTTCGTTTTTTTGCACTTTAACTAAAGCTTTATGCATCTTTTCTTATTTGTCTTTTTTTTTTAATTAGTAACTTGTATGAAATACGAACAAGACAAAAAATCTTATCCATGCATGAAGTGTAGTAAATCCATATTGCAGCCCATCTAGTAAATAAGGAAAGTTCATAACACGTCAATGCCGTTTTTTTTTTTTTTTTTGGTGCGCATCCACATATGCAACAACGTCGACTGAAACCTGGAACATTCGAAAAAACAGAATGGTTTTTGCTATCTGTCATTAAGTAACTTAAATAGTATGTCTTATAAAATAGCCATTAGAGTTTTTCATCCACTACAGTTATGGGAAAGGGGGTTACTCAATAGCGTACGAATGCGTACACTGGGAGGGGTTAAAGACAGCAAATACGTATGCAGTGTGACTATCTCTTGTTCTCTATCTCCTCTAAAAATGGATTATTTTTTTTTAACAAAAGCACTGAATTTTACGAGTTAAAAAAATCAATATTATGTTATATAGCAAAGAAACGTCAAGTTAACTAAAAGCTTTTTTGCTTTTACCGTTTTGAAAAACTATGCTGTGGTAAAGGAGTGGGGGTTGGTTCTTCAAAAATAATGCGAACGCAGGCACGGAAGGGAGAGGGGGAAGAGTGGTTGTTTAAAGCACCTGTATGCTTTTAACAACCACTCCCTCCCTCTACCTACAAAAAGGGGAAAAGGTACAAAATCATTGGTTTTACTGCGTACGTACTCCCCCTTATCCCAACTTTTTAAATTATTTTCAAACCTATTTTAAAAGTCTTAAAGAACTTGAAGAAAGTCAATAACTTAAAAAAAACGAAGTTTTTCGGTTCCTCCAAATGACAGGTAATGTTTCTCCAACAATTAATATGAAGTTAAACAAGTGAGAAACAACAATCCTTAAATTTTCAAGTTAAGGAGGATATTAACAGACATTGCTTGTTTTTATGTGCTTTGATGAGTAGAGACATTATTACCTTTTTTTATAATGAATTGATTCCAGATCACACTTTTCAATCATAGATTGAATATAATTTAAAATTTTTGCTTCATGATTAAAAATATTTCAGTATATTAAATGAAAACATTTGTCGTTTGGCCAGCTCAAACATTTTGATAATTTCATTTTATAATTTTAAGTTGCAATGTTTTACAATTGTAGCATTTCTATGTAGTTGAAAAACAGCCTCAATCATATTTGAATCTAGCATTAACAAAAATGTATTATTTCTTGCAAGCATTAAAAACTTAACGCTTTTGTATTTTAATGATTGCTTTCGCCGTTTCTGTTTCGTTTTCTTTTTTTAGTGAAACTTTTTAAGCTTATAATTGATCTTTTTTTTTTTTGAAATATTACCAACACGTTGATTTTTGTAAAACGCAAAGGTTAGTAGTCGGTAGTTAACCATTGAAAAAGATGAAAAATTTGTAAAAAGTTTTAGCTGCGTTGAAATTAATTAAATTAATATTTAGTCAGACAACAAAAGCAACAGCTCGAGGAGTCATTTTGCTGGGATGCCAGAATTTTGAATTTATTTTCTATGTTCAGTTCTAGAGCGCAAATTTAAGATTTTTTTTTTTAGTAGTAGTAGTAGTAGTAGTAGTAGTAGTAGTAGTAGTAGTAGTAGTAGTAGTAGTAGTAGTAGTAGTAGTAGTAGTAGTAGTAGTAGTAGTAGGATAGTTGTGGTAGTGCCTTTCGAGCCTGATTTGATCAGAGAAAACTCTTGGTAGCCATTGCAACCGAGGTAATGGCGAGAAGAGTTGCAGTAGCTTTGTTTTATAAAAAAACGTGAACGAAAGTGTATCCAAATATCTAACGTATGTAAACTTTTAATTATGTAATTTTAAAACATACTAAAACATATATCAAGTTTTGCATTTTTACTTTCGCTAGAAAATTGGATTGCGTCAACCTCTCCTTAATTTTTGATCTGCAGCATTATTTTTTTTAAGGAAAAATTTTTATATAGCTTTAAAATTTCAATTGTCTATGTGCCAGCGTGGTCGACTGGTTAGCGCTCGTAAATTACTAAAACATTAAAAAAACACATACCGAAACTTTTTAGTCCTTCCGGACAAGAGAGTTTCCTTTGCTATACGTTTCTTAGATGACCAGTCTGTCTGTATTTCTCTATTGTCTCTTTCTAGTTCGCTCACTTCCTACTTTATACTTTATTGTCTTAAATTTTTTTTATCCAATATCTCTTTTCCTAGCCTATTATCATCGACAGACTGGTCCAAAATGAGAAGGCTGTCGTGTATAGGGGCTTTGATAATGAGGTGACTCTGGAAGGCATACGCCGCAGGAGGATAAACCATTATACTCATTACATATCACACAATATTGAGCCATTAATAAAAGAAACAAAGTATAGTTGCAAATTCTAACATCCTGTGCAAATCTGTCCGCTATCTTTCTAACAAGTCTTCTTCTGTCTTTCACTCTAATATTCTTTGTTCTTCTTAAACTCACTTACGATTTGTCCGTCGACGTGGGTCATGATGCTATTTAAAGAGTTGAATTTTTCTTCGCGGGCCTTTGTATGTGGCCTTTACATGGCAATTAGCCGGAGGAGGATAAACCACAATACTAACTTTAATGCGTTACATCGTTATATATATATATATATATATATATATATATATATATATATATATATATATATATATATATATATATATATACATACATATCAGTAGCAGATCGAGGCTGTATCACGATATGTAATTGCTACAGTTAGCTCAGGTGCTTTTCTCTTTTTATTTGTTACATACATTTATTTTTTAATGGAAAAGATAAAAATTATTTAAACAAGATATGGAGGTTACAATTAACTGATCTCAAAATAATAACTGGATAGCGCATGTATATATATATATATATATATATATATATATATATATATATATATATATATATATATATATATATATATATATATATATATATATATATATATATATTTATATATATATATATATATATATATATATATATATTATTATTATTATTATTATTGTTATTATTATTATTATTTATTTCGCCGATAAGAAAAGTTTACAAGTTTATGCAATACAAATATATAAATACATGGCTGGGGCAAGAAGAAGACAAGTTCTGTCTTATCACCAAGCCCCTTTAAATAAAAATGTCAATAATAAAAATACAAAACAAAGTAACTCGTTAAATAAACGTTAAACAAAACGTTGCGTTAAAATAAAATAACGATAAATAAAAACTAAAAAACATTTTACGCTATATTACAGTGTAATATATCCAAAAGTATACGAAGATTTTTTAATTAATTATTTTAATTAAATTATTTTTTTCCTAACTGGTTTTAGATTTATAAACCTTTTGAATTTAAATCATAAAATAATAGATAATACAAGAACAACAAACAAACAAACAAAACAAAAAACATTTTTTAAAAACATTTATAGTATCTTAATGTGTCTTTTATATATGTAAAGTTTATTATATCAGATAAAAAACAACGTCATAATGTACAAATTGAAATGTATATATAATATATATTTAAACCATATTTATAAAGAAATAGACAAACGTGATTACTCCTAATCAAAGACTTCAGAAAAATTTTAATTCGTTGTCATTTATTTAAAGCTTTTGCTTAAGTTTGTTTTTAAATTGTTTAATAGAAGAAATAGTTTTTAACTCATTATTTAATAGCATGTTCCATAGTTTAGGACCTCTGTTAGCAATATATATATAATATATATATATATATATATATATATATATATATATATATATATATAATATATATATATATATATATATATATATTATTATTATTATTATTATTATTATTATTATTATTTTTATTTTTATTATTATTTTGAGATCAGTGACGTCAAACATTTCGCAGCGTATCAACTTAAATTGGACTGGGAGATAGATAAAATGGCTAATCGACTGTAGCCAAAGTCAATTTGCCATGTTTTGAAACGGTTCTGTACATAACCCCTAATAATTTATTTTATATTAAAGCTATTTACTTGCAATCTTTTTATTAACAAAGAGGTCTTATGTAGTGACTAAAAGTCATTAGGCGAGAACCTGTAGCAAAAACAGAACTTGAGTGGCAAAGGAGTTCTGTTAAATATTCACTCTCCGTTTTTAAAACTTTTTTTTAATGAAGTGGATAGCAATCATTTAATGAAAACAATAACTTTTTAATTATAAAGTCTAAATAAAAAACCGTGTGTTGATTTACTTATACTTCTTCTTTATTTAGTCTATTATGAAAATGGTAAAATTTGTTTATGTTTATGAAAAATAGTGAAATGTGTTTATTGCTATTCTTCAAGTTATTTATCACTAAAGAAGTCAAACGATTTAACAAAGTTTCAAAAAATTTATAGGTTTCCCACAGACAAAAAGAAGAAAACACGTTGGATAGAATGTTTACCTAATGCGAATTTTAAAATTGTCTAGCAACACTTTAGTGTATGATCAGGTAAGCATCAAAACTTCAAATATGTCAAACTAAAATAACATTTTGCACAATTTTCCTCACAGATAAATTTTTAGTTTATTCTAAAATTGCAAGGAATTTTCAACTGCTTTTTTTTTCTACTTTGAAAATCTTTACTAAGTATATATCTTTACTATTATTCTCTGTGACTGTACCATATATATACATATATACTGCCGACAAATTTTGTCGGAAGTACTAAAAGTCCAAGTTTGCCATCTGTACTATATGGTCTACATATGTCGCCTCGCTTGCCTAAAAGAGCTAAATTCACAGATTTAATGAACTAAAATTCATTAAATCTGCGAAAGGATGGGGGGGGGGGGGGATTGCTGGATCATCAGGAAGAGAACTCTTCCTAATAATCCAGCAATGGTGAAACTTCAAGCTGAAGAAAAAAGTTAGATAAGTGTTTTTTACTAATTTATTATTGCTTTGTTCTTTAAGAACATTGAACACTCTATTTGTAAAATACACTAACATAATTTACATACATATACATATGTATATATATATATATATATATATATATATATATATATTGGACTCTGCTCTTTAGTAGCTCAACCGTTATTTTTTCAGGTATCATTCAAGGCTGGATAAACCATATTTTAACTCTAAGTTATTACAATCTGAATTCAACTCTTTATTCAAGTTATTCATGTTTTGGGAGATGATATACTGTCAATTATATTGTATATAATAATAATGAAAATTGTAGTTTAGCTTTTCTTATATCATTATACAAAGGATGCATTTAACTGTGTTTTTCTTTAATGCCATTTCTTAGAATTTAGTATGTTAATTCATCAGGGGAATAATTCTTAGCAACGTCAGTTTCAAGGATTATTTGTTTAAAATTTCAGTGACTTTTTTAGCAGTCTCCTGCATAAGCTTATTCCTCAGTTTCAATTTTGTTGCACAAAGTAATACAGAATTATGTAAACAGTTAAAAAAATTGTTATGCCTATTTTTTTTTCTTAAAGCTTATGAAATACTTTGATCAAATGTTTGCGCTTAGAATCTTTTAATTTAACATCTACAGTAACTAAAAGAGAAGAAATTAGTATATCTTTTCGTATATTTCTCGTGAAAAAAAAAATACTCATTACGCAAAAAGTACAAATTGAGTTGAATTAAATTGGAAACAAAATATCGTTTATATTTGTTTGTGCGAGTAAAAAATAGTAATTCAACTTAAAACTTATTATTTTAAAATGTCAAATAAATCCAAAAGGGAAAATTTCGGGTAATATGTATAGTTTTAAAGGAAACATTACATTTACCAGTTCAAGCGGTTCTCGTAGGTTTCCTAAACTATGCTCCCTAAACATTTTGTACAAAATAATAACTTTTAACTTTTTAAATTTTTAACAAAATAATAACTAATAAAATTTGTAATAAACTTACCACGGTATTTCAAAGCCAGTTCATAAATGTATTTATAAAGTCTGATCTTTGCACTTTATCTTTTTTTTGTAAAGTTTAATTAGTTTATATATTTAATAGTATACTATTAAATATATAAACTAATTTTGATTTTACGGTGTGTTTTATAAAATAAACGTTTATTGTAGCTACGGATAAAAATTAAGAAAACTCACACGTTTTATAACGTTTCACAGCGTTTCGCACGTTTTATCTTGAATAAAATCTTTTATTCTGTGATTTTGAATATTATAAACTTTTTTTATTAAGAGTTTATCTACCACCTGGTTCATTGTGCAACGGTTTATAAATGCTCTAGCGGTCAGCATCACTCTTTAATTTTGAAAGAAATTTGATCAAAAAATTAGATATTAATATATATAAAACTAATGATAAAAATTTACCACCTATGATAGTCAAGAAAAACCCGAAAAAGTTGAAAAATGTTTGTGTGATTTCATGACGTTATACATTTAAATCCATATATAGAGAATTTTCGCAGAATAGTTGAATTTAAGAAAAACCATATTTTGGACTATGCTTGTAAATATTTGTGATTTACGTCATAAAGAACAGCTTTCCATAACTTTAGGATAATAAGATATATCCATTAGGGTGGAATGATTTGTATGCTTTTTTGAAAGTTCAATTTCAATAACCTTTCCTTTGCTTTTTCGCGGTGCTCTGTGATAAGGCAGTAAGGACTTCTTGGGGCACCAAAAAAAAAAACCCCGGGAGAAAGTTAAACATGTAAAAATATGAGTTTCTTTAAAATTTCTGCTAACCAAAGTAAAAAATGACAAGCTTAATCAACTTTAAATAAAACGCAAAAATGTTTTTTCGTCATTTTTACGTTTTTCTATAAATCTAACTTATAAAATCAAGCTGATAAAAAAATTGAAAAAAAAGTTTTTATGTCTTATGGTATATAAGTAATATGCACCATACCATTTAATTTAGTTGACTTTTTCTTATAAACATAAAATATATTTAGGGAAGAAGGGGCTAAAAAGGTACCACAGCTTTTGTTCTGTTTGACAAAAAAATACAAGTTTTGCTGAAAAAAGACAATTAGTTAATAATTCTTTAAATAAAAGCAGAACTCAGCTAGTTCAAATAAATTATAGTTGCTACAATATAATAAACAATATAATACAAATAATTTTTTTAAAAAAGAAGCTACTTATTGCCCAAAACTACCCCACAAAAGGAGTTAAATATAAATATAATGATCTCTAAACCATGGGGTTTAGAGATCATTATATTTATTTTGGCAATTATTTTTTATAGTGTCAACAATGCATTTTATTTACTGTTTCTTGGAATCATTTCATTGGAAAAAATTTCTGGGAATCATTTCAAATCATAACTTAAAAAAATTATCGAAAAAGCGTAACTTGTTGCCAAAAAAAGGGAATTCGGATGCAAAAAAAAGGAACTCGGATTACCTCTAACGCTAATAACATAAATGAGTTCATACATCAGGATGGGCTCATTTATGTGATTGCCATTAGAGTTATTGGCTTTATGTTATTACCATTAGTTGCAGTTGTTGACCTTTCAAAGGATGTTAGAGTAGTATGATGAGGTAAAAAAAAACTGGGAGGTAAAAGAACGCTTTCTTTGTGTTACTTGGAGATAAAAAAAGGGAGTGGATATTGCTAATCTGATTTGTGATGTATTCATAAAAGTAAGACTTGATTTGCAAAAATACCGTGGCTAAGGTTACAAAAACGGCTCAAGTATGGCTGGAGTTTGTATCGGAATGCAAGCTTTGATTTTACAAAAGAATACATTAGCCTTTTATATTCTTTAACCTTAATTTGACTGGAGTATATGCAGTTTAATCTTGCGCTGAGGTCAAGGCTTTTCTCAGTTACATACAAACTCTTAAATTTTTCTTTAACTGCAGTCCGGCTAGGTGGAAGATTTTGCAAGAATTGACAGGAATTGAATAAGGACTTATTGATTGTTTTATTTTTATAATTTAAACATTCAATTTTAAAATAAAGAGAAAGGAAACGAAAGCTTATATTCTGATCATGAGGGATTCCACTTAATTGTACAAAAGGAATGCTTTCTTTGACAGAATTTGCTTAAAGTTACAGCAAGAGACACAAAAGCAGCACAAAGAGTAGCTGTTTCTGTTATAGCTAATAAGGTTCCTTCACCTCATGGCACTGAATGTCTTAATCAAGAAATAGGAAGGTATTTTCTAGTTACTACAGGTGAAAAATATTTTCTTTTAGTCATATATGCCTAATATGCTTTTGTTTTAGTGACTCTTATTACAATAAGAAAACTTTATAATTTGAGAAACTGTGTTATGTTGATGTAAACTTTTTTTCCGGGGCCATCAAGACAAAAATAACTTTTTCCAGCAGCCAAATCCACCTTGACTGCTCAACAATTTCTACAAATTCTACAAAACCAGACTGAATTTTCAAACACTTAACAAAGTAGCTCCCCATTCAGTAGTTAAAAAAAACGCCAGGGAAAAATTTGACGCAGTTTATTGGTCGTGGCGCAGTTTATTTGATCGCGACAAACAATTACTGGACATCTATTAAGAGCTTACAACAGAATCACTTCATCATGACTTCAACCATCACTGACAATGATTTAAAAGGCCCATTAATCATTCACACTCCACTAAGAATCTTCTAAACTATTTGATTGATTAAAACAGCAGACATTCCTTTAAACTTCTTTGTAGAGAATGCTGTACTATAACATATGATATGTAAGAAATTACCCTTCGATTTTTAAGAACTATATCTAATAAAAGTTATCCTTTTTTTTAAGTTGCTAGTTAAGCTTGTCAAATTCAAATCAACTTTTCTTTCACCGACGATGATGAAAGATTTCAAAACCAACTCTAATGTACTCTTACATGTCTTTAGAACAAAAATCTCTGGCCCCCAATGTCGTCAGCCTTACCTAACTAGAATCCTGTATGTGTGCATATATAACTCTAAACTTGTCAGTCAATATATGTATGTACAACTTTCTGAAATAAAATTTACCAGACCAGTCAGTTGATTTATGAACAGAAAGATAAAAGTATAAAAAAAATCTCTGTATAAAAAAGAAAGCAAAAACCCAGAGTGAAAAACATTTTAATAATGTCTTTAAAATGTCTCTTCACAATTGAAAAAAATCTTCATTATGTTAACTCTGATATTTTTTCAATATAAAGAAGTTTAAAAAACTGAGAACTTGATAGGTTGTAAGGAAGTAAAGGAACAATATCTTCATTTTAAGTAAAAATTATATCTTTTTTTCTATAATCAAAATGGGTACAAGTTATGTTTAAGAATTTTAAAACAAATCTTGATATTTTAAAATTGGCAAATATTAGCATTGTTTATTTTGAATGTTTTTTTGGATGAACATTTTGATGAGACTTACTTTATATGTTACGTGAAGTAAAGCTGTAATAGTTTGTGTACAAATTTATGATTGTTTTATCTTGAAAAAAGGTTGTGATTGCGGAATTCTTTATTTTACATGGAGATATGTCTAAAAAGTAGATTATAGAGTTTCGCATATATATATATATATATATATATATATATATATATATATATATATATATATATATATATATATATATATATATATACATATATATATATATATATATATATATATATATATATATATATTATATATATATACATAAATACATATACATATTTATACATATATGTATATATACGATTAATATTATATTTATATAAATACATTCATATAAACACACACACATATTTACATATCTTATAAATAATATATGAGAGTGTATATAAAATAGTATGTATATATGAGATATATATGTATGTGTGTGTACATATGTATGATTATGAAATGATATTTGTGTATATATATACATATATACACACATATATAGTATGTGTATAAGTATATTATAACAATATATATATATATATATATATATATATATATATATATATATATATATATATATATATATATATATATATATTGTTGTCTTTATTATGTAATAATAATCAATTTTTTCGATTTGAGAGTGATCAATATGAAGTGAAATAATCACAAAATAGATCAATAAATTAATAAAAAAGTAAGATGAAAAAAAAACAACTTTTTTACGGTACTTGAAGTTTCATGCCGTTTGCGGCACTCATCAGTCATATCTATGATTTGCTGATGATATGGCTGATGACAAATATGTCTGATGAGTGCCGCAAACGGAATGAAACTTTAAGTCCCGTAAAAAAGTTGTTTTTTTTCATCTTACTTTTATATATATATATATATATATATATATATATATATATATATATATATATATTTTTTTTTTTTTTTTTTTTTTTTTTTTTTTTTTTTTTTTTTTTACAACAATCATTATTATATATTTCAAAAACAAATAATATTTACATGTCTCCAGTTTATATAAATGTCCACCGCAAATATTTACAATTTCTAAAGAGCGTTAACAATGCTGTTTAACGCATGCGCGTTTGACATTTTAACTCATGCGAATTAAAATAATAAATTCGTGGTTTATAATATAATGTGCTGGCTATTAACCCATGCATTTAAAAAATATACGCAAGTCCGTCGCACCACAGGGCTACTAGGGACTTGCTTGTCGTTGTCGTTGAAAATATATGTTATTTGTTGAAAATATATATCAACATATATTAGTAGTACTATGTAGTTGTAAGGAAACTCGCAGAAGACTAAGAAAAGTCTTTTCATCGAGAACCTTTAAAATACAAAATAAACTAAAAATTTAAAGAGTAAAGACACATATCAATTTTTTGAGGTCTACTGTTCAGAAAAAATTTAACTATGTATAGTTGCTAACATTTTTTATTTATTTATTTTTTTATATTTTATGTTTTATTTCTTTTTTATTTCTTTTTATAGCATAAATTGTTCTTTTTACATTTTATTATATTAATTGTTCTTTTATATTTAATACATATCGATAAAATTGGTTTTGTTAATTATGAGATCTTTAAGTTTTTTCTTCAGGGCAATAAGATTATCCAATTTAGTAAGTTCTATATTTTGAGGTATTGTTTTGTTGTATAAATAGGGGCCACGGTATACAATTGAAAATCTCGAAAATTTTGTTTTTTTTATGGGCAATGTAAAGTTTCCGGTTCCTCGTGTGGTATATCTGTTGGCGTTGGTTTGAAAAAAGTTATTAGTAAAATGAGTTGGGACAAGTCCGAGCTTATATTTGAGCATAAATAAAACATTTTGGTAGATGTTAATTTGATAGATATTTAAAGCATTCAAGTTTTTAAGTAAAGGATCGGCATGAGTGAATTTATTTTTATTATAAATCAATCTTGATGCGTGTTTTTGGTGTGTATATAGAGAACTTAATTTAGATTTATTTGTACTTCCCCAGGCAATATTAGCATATGTTAGATAACTTTGTATATAAGAAAAGTAGAGAACTTTCAGATTCTCCTGGGAAAGTATAGTTTTGACTTTGTAAAGTATGCCGATACTTTTTGATATTTTTGTATTTAATGTTTTTATATGGGGTTTCCAAGAAATCGTTTCGTCAATAATTATCCCAAGAAATTTAATAGTTTCAGTTCTTTCGATGTTTATGTTATCAATTTTTAGTAATGGTAGCATGCTTGGTATTTTGTTTTTTTGTTGGTTGGAATGAAACAAGATGTATTTTGTTTTTTCTTGATTTAAAGATAATTTATTTACTTTAAACCAAATGTTTAGACTCTCAAGGTCATCATTTGCAGATTCAAAGAGATTTTCAATTGATGCTGATGAATAAAATAAATTTGTGTCATCAGCAAACATTATTGCATCAAGTTTTTTTAGTGATTGTGGAAGATCGTTAATATAAATTAAAAATAAAAGAGGACCAAGAATGGAACCTTGGGGAACTCCGCATTTTATTTTTAGTAAATTAGAATACTTATTATCGTTCGAAATAACACATTGTTGTCTGTTGCACAGATAACTTCTAAACCAATCTAAGCTAGTATTTTTTATTCCGTATTTTTCCATTTTTTTTAGTAAGATATCATGATTAATTGTGTCAAATGCTTTGGATAGGTCTATAAAAGTTCCTAATACAAATTGCTTTTTATTAAAAGAATCACTTATGCTATTAACTAAATCTAAAATTGCATGTTCTGTTGAGTGCTGTGCTTGAAAGCCGAATTGTTTTTTATTTAAGAAGTTGTTTTGAATTAGGTATTCATATAATCTATTATAGATTATTCTTTCAAGTATTTTAGAAAAGGTTGGAAGTATTGAGATTGGTCTGTAATTGTTTATTAGAAATGTTTCACCGGTTTTAAAAATAGGTACAATTTTAGCTACTTTTAATTTATCTGGTACAGTTCCTGTTATAATTGATGATTTAAATATTTCGAAAATAGGTTTGCGTATCTCCGAAAAGACATTGACGACGATATTACTGCAAATGTCATCTATACCTGGGGACTTGTTTGTTTTAAGATAGTTTATTGCATTTTCGAGTTCATCAATTTTTAGTTCTTTAAATATTAATTCGTTGTTGACACTAGTTAGATAAGTTTCAAATGAGTTGTTTGGACAATTGACTTTTGAAGCTAGATTTGGGCCTATGTTGACAAAAAAACTATTAAATTTTTCTGAAATTGCATTATTATTGTCATACTCTTTATTATCTATGACAATTTGAGCAGGTAAACTATTTATTTTGCAGGTTTTTATCCCAATTATTTCTTTTATGATATCCCAAGTTTTCTTAATATCACCATTTGTGTTTTTTATTTTATTTGAGTAATAGTTTTTCTTTGAATTTTTTTTAATTTTTTCAAACAAGTTTTTATACTGTTTGTAAACATTTAGGTTTGCCTCATTTCTATTTTTTAAGTATTTAATATAAAGTTTTTGTTTTTTTTTTGAGGATTTTTTAATACCTTTGGTGATCCATGGACATTTTAAATGTTTTTCTTTTATTAATTTTACTTTAATTGGGAAGTGCATATTATAGCTTTTTAGGAAAATTTTTTCGAAGTTATTATAAGCAGAGTTAGTGTGCCCAAGATTGCATTCATGGTATACCTTATCCCACTTTTCTGCCGACAGTGAGTCTTTAAATTGTTGAATAGCAAATTTGTTGATTTTTCTTTTATAAGTTTTAATTTTACAACTATTATTAGATTTTATATCTTGCGTCAAGGAGAAGAAAATAGGAAAATGATCAGATATATCTGCCTTTATTATTCCTGCCTTTAGAGAAGTATCAAACAATGAATTAGTTAATATATTGTCTATTGCAGTGATTGAAGTTGGAGTTACTCGAGTTGGCTTGTTAATAATTGGGAAGATGTAATGTTGAAGCATTTCGTCAAAAAAAAGTTTAGTATTGGCATGTTTATCATATTGTAAACAATCTATGTTTATGTCTCCAATACAGAATATTTTTTTTTGCTCATTGTTGTTTTTTATAAAAATTTGTTTTAAATGATTGGAAAATTTAAATAAATCACCTTCAGGTGGCCGGTAACATGTGGAGACCAGTATGTTTTTTGATTTGTTGCTAGTTATTTCAATTGTAAAAACCTCACTATCGGCATCTGAGATCGAAAGGTCATCTCTAATTTTGGTAATTTGATCATTCCTAATATAAGTTATAATTCCACCTCCCCTTTTGTTAGTTTTCCTTTCAGATGATAATAATTTGTAGTTAGGAATTTCTAAACTTGAATTTATTCTGCATGATTCGTCAGAACACCACGTTTCTGTTAGGCATATCATACTGAATAGATAATCGCATTCGATAAGAAAATGTTTTAGTTTATCCATGTTGCTATTTATACTTCTTATGTTAATGTGTATTACAGTAAAATTACTCTTTAACGTTTTTAGTTCACTTTTAAAAGTTTTTATTTCAAAAAAGGACGAACTAAAATTGTTTTCGTTAAAAAAATGCAAATCAGCGTCAGAAATATCATTAAGTAAAACATTTGCTGAATTGAAAACATTAAAGTGTAATTTTTCAAAATCTATTGTTAAGTTAGTCATTAATTAAAATCGTTAAAATAGCGCTTCGCTTAATAAAACTTTGCGCGTTTACTTTCTAAAATCTCTACAATAAATTTTATCAAATTTAATAACTGCAAATTTACCTTCGTTTCGTAATCGTTTAACTTCTTCCCAAAGCTTCTTTCTTTCTAACATCGTTTCTTTTGCATAATCTTCATTAATATAAATACCGGTTCCTTTAAGTTTATTTACTGAGCTTAATATTTTATTTTTATCATGATAATTCAAAAGCTTTAAAACGATTGATCTTGGTGTTTTATTATCTTTAACTGCACCGACTCGGTGCGCTCGTTCCACAACTACTTCACTTAATATATTTAGCTTTGTTTTAAAGATGTCTTTTACAGCCTTCTCACAATCACTCCAGTTTTCTTCAGGGTTTTCTTTTATGCCATCGATACGTAAGTTATTACGTCTCGAGCGATTCTCTAAGTCAATAGATTTTTTTTTTAACATCAAAATTTCATTATCATATTTTGTTTTTATATGAATAAGTTCATCCTTAGCTTTTTCTTCTTGGAAATTTAAGCTGACTTTTATTTCTTCAACTTCATTTTCAACTCTTCTGATATTTAACTTGTTATTGTTTATTTCAGCGTCCATTTTGTCTAACCTTGCTGTTATTATTTTGAAATTCGAACTTATTATTGTAGTGAAGTTTTTTTCATGATCTTTGAGTAATCTCTCCGTTTCTGCTAGTATACTTCTTTTTTGTTCTTCTAGTTTGCTTGTGATAATTTTTTCTATATTTTTAATATTTATTTCCATTTTTATTGTAAATAAAGTTATGCTCAAAAAAAGAATACGTCTTACTCGTCTTGTGCCGCAAACGCAAAGATATATATATATATATATATATATATATATATATATATATATATATATATATATATATATATATATATATATATATATATATATTATATATATATATATATATATATATATATATATATATATATAGTATCGGACAAAACGAGTGCAACCAAATAATGCTAATTTAGTTTCTTTATATAAATATGCTGCATTTTTTCAATTTAGAGAAATAACTATGTAACTGTTTAGAGACAAAGTTCTTCAAGTTTTATTCATCACAAAGTTCATTATTTGTACACGAAAGTTAATAAATTAATCAAAAGTATTAAAAAAAGTTGATTTCCTTCTGGACAAAACAAGTGCAACTCGACAAAATGTTGACCAAGCTGTATTTCGCTATCAATATTTCGTGGCGAATACTTTGTTGTCGATCACAGCCTTGCATCTTCGAGGCATAGATTCGATCAGGTAATCAATGAAACTTTGTGGAATCGCTGCCCAGGTCTTTTGGATTTGTTCAAACAGTTTATCCTTATTACGAACACCTTTACGATTAATTCTGCGGTTGACGATGTCCCACAGGTTCTCGATAGGGTTGGGATCCGGAGATTGAGGCGGCCAATCCATCACCGATAGGTGGTTGTCTTGAAACCACTGCTTGACTACTTTTGCAGTGTGTTTCGGATCATTGTCTTGCTGAAAAACCCATTTTATTGGCATATTCCATTCAGCATGAGGTAACATAACATCTTTCAGGATATTTTTATACATGTAACGGTCCATCATTCCATCGTTTCGATGTATTGGACCTAGACCGTTAGCAGAAAAACACCCCCAGACCATTAAATTACCTCTACCATGCTTCACGGTCTTATGGCAGTAACGTAAATCGAGGCGTTTTCCGGCCGGTCGAAGTACACGGCAAATGCCATCGCTCCCAATGATGTTGAACTTCGATTCATCACTAAACAGGATAGTTCGTCATTTCTGCACATTCCAGTCAATATGAGATGTAGCAAACAGGAGTCTTTTCTTCTAGTTTTTTAGTAAAATCAGCGGTTTCTTTGCAGAGCGTCGAGAAAAACAATCCGGCTTCAACAGCACGTCGTCTGATTGTTCGGTCCGATGCAGGCAGCTCTAATTGCTTTTTTATCTCGACTGATGATATCCAGGGATCCTTCTTGACGGATCTGACGATCATAGAATCCTCTCTAGAAGTGGTGGAACGCGGTCTTCCACCTTTGTTATCTGCTGCCAACTTCCCCGTAGAACGATATTTGGAACATAGTCTTGATACGGTCCATTTTTTCACGCGATATTTATCACAAATACTTTTTTGTGACATTCCATTTACGTAATCGTCAATAATTTTCTTTCTTAGATCCAATCCCAGACTGTTGGGAGCCATATTTGCACTTGAAGTCATAAAAATAATAAAACTAAATAATCACGCTTCTCAAGGCTTACCGTGTTACATTTACCTTGTGATGATACAATGCTCTGTGGAACACAACCTCTTGGTTGGATGTGGATTGTATTGATGTAATGAAACACTTGTTGTATTTCACAACAAGTATCTTGTATTCTTGTATTGATGTTCTTCGATAAAACACTTTGATAAAACTCACTTCGATAAACTGTCTTGATAATACAGACTGATTGACTTCCATATACTGACTGAATTACATGTCGATTTACATGTCTCTTATATAGTAAAATGAACCTGTGTGAACCTGTTCTGGAAGATTCTAGATGCTTCTTTTTGATGCTTCTGGAAGCTTCTGGTTGCGTCTGGATGCTTCCGAAAGTTTCTGGATATTTCTAGATGCTACTGGATGCTTCCAGATGCTTCTTCTGGAAACTTCTGGAAGCTACTGCATGCTTCTGGAAACTTCTGGATACTTTCTTTAATTATTAAAAAACTTCCGTGACGTTGACCAGGACCAGACTTAAGAAAATGAAACAAACCAAAAAAGTTGCACTTGTTTTGTCCGCTGCAAAATGGCACTTGTCAACGAAATTCTGCCTGTGTGCTGTCACCTGTCAGCTGATTGCTCATGTCATGGCATGCTATGACTCCAGACTCCTGAACTGTTTGCTGTGGTAGTATAGTTCGTTTCGTTTTTAAGACATGTAAAATTAGGAACACTTTTTAGCATTGTTCGATGTTGGTTGCAAATGTTTTGTCCAATACTGTATTTATATATTAGTGCTGAGCACAAAATCCGGATCAATCCATATCCGGATTACCGATCCGGATTGATCCGGATTGAAACAAAAGTAACAATCCGTTTAATCCGGAAAAAAAACCAAATCCGGATTATGATATAAATCCGGTTTATTCAAAAAAAAATACTTGGAAAAATTAAATATAAAATTTAAAAAACTCAACACTAATATAAACATTTGGTGAAAATTTTAAGTATTTACATTGAGTAAGAGACTAGACTACTAGAGACAAGAGAGTACCCAATACCTAATAGTTAATACATATTAAGCATTTTAGTAATGCACAGGACACAAGATTACAAGATGCTAATGTTGTTGGATAATATTGATTGAGATAAATAATTGACAATATAATAATAGGATTGTTTATAACATAATAATAACACAATTTTTAATGAAATATACACATATTCGTAATTTTACGAGCTACAAAAATGCGCAAACTATGGCCGTTTAATTGTGCATTATTCGATATTTCGCTGAATATTTATTTTTTCATGCATGTGGCCGTACTAGTTGGGTCTCCTAATTCTAATCTTCATGGGTTAGGGGTTGTTCATAAAGTACGTACGCTCGTAGGGGGGAGGGGGAGGTCTTCAAAAAGCGTACGAAAGCGTATGGGGGGAGGGATCAATTTAAAAGTACGTACTTCGATTTTCTAATTTATCACAATTAACCAGCTAATCAATAGAAAAGGTACATTCTGACTAAAGATTCTAGTTTGCCAACATAAAAAGATGTATGGTATATGGAGTAGAGGGTATAGTTTTCCTCTATGCACACACATGTATGGGCGCCCTCAGAATTTTTTGATGTTCCAGATAGGACACTTTCACACATCGTGCAAACTCATAACTTAAGTTTGTTTATACTTATGCCAAATGAGAAGGCCTTGCAAAATATCGGGATGGCGGAGGCCTGTGAACAAAAAGCCTTAAAACGCTTACCCTCCCCTGCCCATATGTGAGGGCACTAATGTAGTAAAATTTTCAACTTTACCATCTAAAACTAAGTTTAAATTTATTGACAGATTTTAGTTTTTGTAGAAAAATATTGTAAATTACAAAAGTTATGACCATGCAAATTTTGCGACCTCTGAAATGAGAGGGGTGTAACTTTTGCATGGTCATAACTTTTTTGTATTTTACAATATTTTTCTACAAAAATTAAAATCTGTCGATAAATTTCAATTTAGTTTTAGATGGTAAAGTTAAAAATTTTGCTACATATTTCCCTCACGTTTGGGCAGGGAAGGGGGGAGGCAAACGTTTTAGGGCTTTTGGTTCCCAGGTCTCCGCCATCCAAATTTTTTGCAAGGCTACCTCATTTGGCATATTAACAAACTTAAGTTTGCACGATGTGTGAAAGTGTTCTATCTGAAACATTTAAAAATCCTGAGAGGGCCCATGCACACATGCCATCCCTTATATACTGGTCCTGAGTAAGACCTGAGGGCCGTGGTTGATGGGACGGAGTCCCCTCCCCCCACCCCCCCCCCCCACCCCAAAAAAAAAAACGTGTCAATGGCGTCTCAAAATCTTCCAAATTTGACCGCTAGGTTTTGCTAAAATAAAAAACTTCTTAAATTAGCAAAAGGGCACAAAATTTGTTGTTGTCCCCTCCCACAGGGTTTTACCTTTTGTATTCAATATTACTGATCTCACGTAAGACACTTTTTTTACTTACTAAAGAGGGGTACCTGAAAAAAACGTCCACCTTAAGTATAGATTATTTACATTTGGTTCGTTATTAAAACAAAAAAAAGGTTTACATGATTTTACCGGGAATCGAACCTGGATCTACTCGACTATTTCCGCCACATAAACCTCTCACCCAAACACACACATACCTTCGCAGTATTTTAAATTTATTCAAATTATTATTTGCATATATACTTACAGACGTTTCTAAAATGCGCAAACAAAGGGCTTTGGGGTCGTATAAAGTATCTAAGGTACCCTCCGTCTTTTTTTTTTTTAAATAAACTTTTTTATTGAGAAAAAAAAAATAAAGAGGGATGGGGGGGGGATATTTGAGGGGAGGGGGTATTTGAGAAACGTACGTACTTTTAAAGAGGGGTGGGGATATAAAAGTACGCATGGCAACAAGGGGAGGGAAGGGTCAAATTTCAAAATTTTTGGCGTACGTACTTTATGGACGACCCCTTATCAGATATCAATTATTATTGTACTTTTATTGTCACAATACACAGATATCAATTATTATTGTACTTTTATGTGTCACAGTACACACATGACAGTATGACATAAATACAAATACAAATTAATCACAATTAAAAGTAGCTATTTAAAAGTCATCTGCTCACAGTCTGACTACACAGAGTTTACACCAGACCACACCGGAGTATTAAAAACAATCTTAGCAGAGCGAAATATGCTTAAGTTACATTCGTAATATATAAATGCATTAAAAATTTATACAAAAAAAAAAACTTTGAAAAATTTAAATTTCTATAACATTTTTAATTGTGCACCCACGAGTAAAAATATGTGTTTTAGTCAAAATATTATAGCATACGTGTATCTCATTCTCACGCGCACACTTCTGTCACATATTATTGTTTAAACGTTAATTAAAACGTTAGTTAAACGTATTCATTAAAAATTAATTCGCGAACAAATTTTGATTGCACCTTCTAACACCGCGTGCAATCCTGTCCGCTGTCTTTATGCTATCTTTCTAAATCGACTACTTCTTTCTTTCACTCTAACATATCTTCGTTCTTCCTAAAATCACTTTACTTTCGGTCCGTAGAGCGGGTTATGACGCTGCTTTTGGAGCTGAACTTGTCTTTGCGGTCCTTGGTAACGTGGCCTCTATATGGCAATTAGCCGGAGGAGGATAAACCACAATACCTATTAATGTTTTTGATATTTTTGAAAAAAGAATTAATTTTAATAAATACGTGTTTGGATTTGAGCAGAGCGGTAGTCTTTTTAACGAGAATTTTAAGTTATCCTTTTGGACTGTCAGGCGATGTATGCACACTCTACTGAGCCTGTCCCTATTTTATTTAGTCAAAGCATGAATACTCCACAGCGTCGCTATTTTTAATTTTTTTTTTATTAAATATATAATTTTTTTATTGAATATATGTATCACAAAAATAACTTACGCATGTTTCGCTCTACTAAATTTATTTTTTATGCTCCGGTGTTGGTCCAGTGTGGTTCGGTGTAGTCCTGTGTAGTCCGGTGTGATCCGGTGTAGTATTCGTATACACCGATATATAATCATTATTTACGATATCAAATATATGAGAGTGTATATAAAAAAACTAGTGAAAAAAAATTGAGTGTTAAAATCTGTAACAGGTATTAAATACAGATAAAAGTTATCTAAGTTTTTTGAAAAGATAAATAAACTTCTACGCTCAGATAATTAGACTATGTGTTTTCAAAAGTATAAACAAATCACGCTCAGCATGGAATATTAAATTTCTTAGAAAAGCACAACTTTAAACTTTTAAATATATTTTAAATCTTTTTTGAGTTATTTTCTTATGCAACCAAGGTAAGCCTATTATATTTTCAGCCATAAAAAGTGGTGATTTATGAGGAAATATGTATAAATAAACAGTCATCAAACTAAAAAAGTTCGTTTCTGCGAGTTGTAGCCATTTTTAAAAATTTTCTTTTCTTTAATGTTTACTGCACTTGCGTATAATAACTTGTCGAAACTAAACGACCGTGTATAGCATCAGCTTTAATGTCAATTCCAAAGATCATATAAACTGAAATCAAAAGAACATATAATAAACAAATATTCAGAGTACAGCGGATAATAAACAAATATTCAGAGTACAGCATTCTATATCGAGGTCCAAAAGTATGGAATACTTTTCAAAAAGGATTCAAAGGTACGGTAAATTCGTTAAGTTCATTCAAGTTTTTAACAAAAAAAGAAATTTTTAAAATATAAGAAACGTTCTCATAAATCTTTTTTTGTTTTATTTCTACTTTTGTTGGTTGCTTATCAATTTTATTAGCAAATTACGCGTTTTATTACGATATTTTATTGAAATTTTATTACGCATATTGTAACATATTACGATATTTTTTTGAAATCTTGTTATAGGGGCTCTATGAAAAGATTGTGATAACGTACTGTCATCCTCATCTTCTTTGAGCCCCTATCTGTTTTATTTTATTTATTGAAATTTTATATTACGAAGTTGTAAAATCTTATATTATATTAAAACAGAGAAAGAAAAAAAAAAAAAAAAAAAAAAAAAATCTCGCTTGCAAGCGACCTTTTGTATTATATTGTACTACCTCTTGCTCTTCTTAAGGAAATTTTTAAGTCAACTTGGTTGCAGCTTTGACGTTGGACTAAAGTATTGTAATAGCTAGACCTTTACCATGTAAAAAATGTAAAATATAAAAAAAACAATTGATTTAAGAACTATTTACTAATTTACGAATAAAATAAACAAAAACTATAAAACTATTTTAAATACATCGTTTTTTCCCATACGTAACGGGTGATGCGGAAGTTATCGGAAAAATTTGAATTTAGTTATTTGAGCATGGTAATTGGCTTTTGTGGTTTTATGCGTAGGTATAAACATTCTCTAAAATATATACTTAATTATTTGAAACACAATTGTTTAAAATGAGGTTAAATGTAGCTGAATGAGATTATCTGTCCGCTTTCTCTATGATATCTTTCTAACTTGACTTCTTCTGACTTTCACTCGAATTCCTTCGTTCTTCTGAAAATCAGTTACTCTTGGTCTGCGATGCGGGTTCTAATGCTCTTTAGTGAGCTGAAATCTCTTGGCAAACCTTGGCAATGTGGCCTCTGTATGGCAATTAGCCGGAGGAGGATAAACACAATACCAGCTAAACGAGAATCTTTTCGAAAGTGACTCAAAATGTTTTTTGTAAATAAACCTAACATATAAAAAAAGAAACCGAGTTTGCTCGAAGTACAAAATATGATAACCTAAAGAGACTTATTACTGTTCAATCCTTTTCTGATGGAAGCACCTTGGTCGCCCAACATCATGGACCAAAAAAAGAAGGCTGAATTAACGAGACTTGTCAACAATTGAAAAGGGATCAGCCAGAGAAAAATAGGATTTAAATTCGGTGTAAATCAATCGAAAATTGGTCGTCAGTTAAAAAATGAATTTTAAATATAGAAAATGTGAAAAGACTCCAAAATACACCATAGAACAACAATTAAAGGCAAAGAAACTAGTTAACCAACTCAATAACACAAAAGCGTTTCTGGTCATCGATGACGAAAAATACTTTTGTTTTGCAGGGGACAACATGCCTGGAAATTCTGGATACTACACAAAAAACAAAAAAACATTCCCAGAAAGTGTTCGTTTTATAGGAAAAGAGAAATTTCCAAAAAAATTGGATAGCCATATCATACCGTGGTATGTCCGAGTTATTGTTTCGCACTTCCAAGGCTGTAGCAATTAATTAATCGATATATAATGATGAATGTTTAGAAAAACAACTTCTTCCATTCATTCACAAGTATCATGGAGACATTAACTATTTATTTTGGCCAGATTAAGCAAGTTCTCATTATTCTAAAGATTCTCTAAATTAGAAAAGACCGATATGTCTTTTACGTTGGTAATTAAAAAAAACAATCATATAAAATCGTTCTTCTTCAGTTAATTTGGATTTTTAGCTCCTTTTTCATTGCAAGACCACTTTTATTACCCTCATCTAAATTTTGTAACATAAACGTAAAATTGGTTAAGAAATGAATAAAACATCTATTATTAAAAAATAACAAGAAGCGCTATTTACTTAAACATATTCTTCTTAAAGCACGGAAAAATTTAATTTTTGATATTATAAAATCATGAATTAATTTTTAATATTTCTTTTAAATATTAAACTTCAAACAACAAAATCAAAGTCGAAGGATCAAAAAATAAAAAGAATAACAACACATATTAAACAACAAAAACATAAATAAATTTGAAAAGTTACCAAGTGTAACTTTTCAAATTTTCAAATTTTTTTGCTGTGTAAGAATTAATAAAAAAAAAAAAAGTTTTACGTTTTTAGTATTTAATTATTTTTAAAAATCTGTTTACACTATTTACATCAGACCAATTACTATGGAAGTTTCTATAAAAAACATCGAAAAACTAATGAAAAGCATGTTAGAGGAACAGAGAAAGTCTATTTTAAAGGAAACAGAAAAACTACTTAAAGAACAAGAAAGTAACTTTGCAAAAATCACTTGTGCAAATATGAAAATAATAACAGAAAGACTAGAAAAAATTGAAAGCGATTTGAACAAAGACAAAATAAAGATAAAAGGTATGTTAAAAGATATCAGTGAATTAAAAGAGAGTATTGATTTCCAAGAGGAGATTTCAATGAAGAGGATATCAGAAACTAACAAACGCATAGACGAAGTTAAAAAATTATACAATGAAAAAACACTTCTTGATTCGAATAACGAATCAAATTTTTTGAAAGATATAAAAAAAAAGTTAGTAGATCTCGAAAACCGATCCCGAAGAAACAATTTGCGAATAGATGGTGTTAAAGAACTACCTGATGAATCTTGGGAAGATAGTACAAAAATTGTTAAAAAAATATTTTCTGAAAAACTCCAAATTAATAAAGAAATTATAATCGAAAGAGCGCACAGATCAGGGTCAATAAAGTCAGGAAAAGAGCGATCAATTGTTTTAAAACTTTTAAATTTCAATGATAAAAAGTTAATTCTGCTAAACTCAAAAAAACTACGCGGAACAGGTGTGTTTATTAACGAAGACTTTGCAAAGGAAACAATGGAAAAGCGTAAAAAACTCTGGGATGAAGTGATTAAATGGATAAAAGAAGGTAAATACGCAATTCTCAAGTTCGATTCTATTTTTTGTAAAGATCATAAAAAATAATTTTTTTTACAATTTTTTTTACATACAGTGTTAAGAAAGTTCTTCTAATTTATAACGCAATCAAAATGTCTGTAACAAATGATTTTAAATCGTTTAGTTGTAATTTTTCAGCATCTGATGAAAAATTTGATCCAGATATTAATTATTTCAATGACATTATTACGGATTGCTCTTATTACTATCCTAACAAATTAGAAGAATTTTTTTATAATTATACAAAAAGCAATAAGTTTGATCAACTAAGAATTCTTCATATAAATATTAGAAGCCTAAACCGCAATTTTGAAAATCTTCTCAATTTGTTACAAGAAACCAACAATTTTTTTAATATAATTTGTTTAACCGAAAGCTGGATAACTGAAAAAGATTTAAAAACTTTTTTCTTTTTTTTTTTATTTGAAAATTTTATAAAATTTTTTTGTTAATTTTTGTAGTTAATATTTTGTAGTTAATTTTAATGTTATACCTTTGTTTTTTATATTTCTTAGTTTAAAGCTGATGGATAATATATATATTTATATATATATATATTTTATGTTTTTTTTTTTTTTTATATTTTATATTTTATTATAATTTTTTTTTTTTTTTTTTTTTTTTTTTATAATGTGTTTTTATTTTTTGATATAATATTTAAATTTTTAATTTTTGTAATATTAATTTTTTTTTTTTTTTTAAATTTAAGTCCAGTCGTCATGATTGTATGAAGAGTTATTTTGGATTTGTGTATTGCTTTTAGTATAATCCCTTGGTTGTCCGAGGGTAATTTATTTGCTTTGTTTCTTTTTATTTTTCTTTCGAATTTTCTCTGATCGTATTCTGCTTTTTTGTATGCCTTAAATATTAATAGTTCATCTTCCGAGCATTTTGTTTTATCAAAGCCGTAGAATAAATTTAAGTTGTAAACATGTCTCCCAGTATAATCTAAGCGAAGATATTCTGAGGGAAGTTCGATTTGTTTTTCTAGTTCTTCTATGTTTACTTCATTTATGACGTTGTCGTTATGAGGTTCGATTTTGCTTGCAATATTATTATTGTTAAAACTTTGACTTTCTTCCATGTGATTTTCTGTTTCTTGTGTTTGAGAATTTGTTTCAGGTGATTGTGGTATTTGTTCGGGTGTCTTTTCTTTTGTTTTATTTAAGTTATTTGTATCGTTGTTTAAAATTTGGTTTTCGACAGAGTTTTGGCGTATCACCATAGGGGCTTCTGATTCTTGTGGTTTAGAAAATTTAATTGTTGGTTCAGGTATTTCTTTCGATGTTTCTGGTTCATTAGTTTCCGTTACTTTTTTTCTAGGTTCTTCGGTCACATCTATAAAGTTTTCTTTTGGTTTTAGATTATCTTCTTTGTTTTGTCCGGTATAGATTATCCTGATGTTATATCCGCATTGTTTTAAAGATCTTGGTATTGGTTAATTTAATTGATTCATCGTAGCAACTAGAATTCCTGTATAGTAGGATGTTCCGTTTTTAGGCGTTTTGCGATATACTGCTCTTGTGTGTATATGTTTCCCATATCCGAGTTGCTCAAGAGCCACCCCGACAGGGGTGGGGGTTTTAAAAACTAGGGGACAGGGGACAGGGGTTTTAAAAACTACTTCAAATTTTAATCTTCCTTACTTTGATTTAATTTCTCAAGAGAGACTTATCAATAAACGCGGTGGAGGAGTTCTTATTTATGTAAAGAAAAATATTGCGCATTATATTAGGAATGATTTGAGTGTTTCTGACGGCGACAAAGAAATTTTAACTATTGAAATTCTAAACAATCAATTACAAAACATTTTACTGAGCTGTTGCTATAGGCCCCCAAATGGTGTGGCCGAGAACATGAGCATGTATTTTGAAGAAAACCTTTTCAAAATAGGCATTCTTGAAAAAAAAAAGAATTTTATTCTAGGGGATTTCAATATGAATTGCTTCCATTACTTTACGGACATTAAAGTTAAAAATTTTTATGATTCTATTTTTGAAATGGGAGCCATTCCTTTAATAAATCGCCCTGCCAGAGTAACTCCTAAATCGGCTACTCTAATTGATAACATTCTAACAACTGATATTTTTAACAGTGACTTAAATGAAGGTATTTTAAAAACAGACATATCTGACCATTTCCCTATCTTTTTTATCACAAACAACTTTAAAATTATGACCAAAACTAACATAAAAGTTAAATTACGCAACTTAAACCAAAAAAATGTTGAGCAATTTAAAACACAATTATCATTACTTCATTGGAAGAACATCGACTTTAGTGATAACGCAAACAAAATTTACGATGATTTTTTTAATACATTTTACTCAGTTTATGATGCCGATTTTCCTTTACATGAAAAAACATTAAATCAAAAAAAAATTAATTCTCCCTGGATTACCAAAGGTTTAAAAAAATCATCAAAAGTTAAGCAGAAATTATACATAAAATATCTAAAAAACAAATCATTCGCCAATGAGAAAATATACAAAGACTACAAAAATCTTTTTGAAAAAGTTCGAAAAAACTTAAAAAAACATTACTCTTCTAAAATTCTCAATAAAGCCAAAAATACTTGTAAACGCTCCTGGGAAATAATAAAAGAAATTATCGGTAAATCAAAACCGTGCTCAGGTTCCCTGCCACACATGATCAAAGTAGATAACAATAATATAATTAATTCTCAAACAATAGCTCACGAATTTAACAAATTCTTTGTTGAAATTGGCCCTAAACTATCTAAATTAATTCCTAACACTGAAACATCATTTAAAGATTTTCTAGTACCGATGGATAATTGCATTCACTCGGATGAGTTATCTAAAGAGTTACTATTTGATGAGTTCGAAAAAGCCTTTAAAACACTAAAAAAAAAATAAAGCAGTTGGACCGGACGAAATCAATGGTAACATAATTTTAGATTGCTTTGAACAATTAAAATATATTCTTTTTAAAGTCTTTAAATCATCAATCGAACAAGGAGTCTTTCCTGATCAATTGAAAATTGCGAAAGTTATTCCACTATATAAAGGTGGTGACAAATCTGACATAAGTAATTACCGGCCTATTTCTATCTTATCTATATTTTCAAAAATACTAGAAAGAATCATGTTCAATAGAGTATTTAATTATTTTAGTTTAAATAATTTATTATACAACAATCAGTTTGGCTTTAAGAAGAATAACTCAACCGAGCATGCAATTATTCAGTTGGTACGTGAGATTTCCAATTCTTTTGAAAAATCTCAATTTACATTAGGAATTTTTATCGATCTTTCAAAAGCATTTGATACTGTGGATCATGATATTTTACTTTATAAACTTAATTATTACGGAATAAATGAAAGAGTTAGTAAATGGTTTCAAAGTTATTTATCCAACAGAAAACAATTTGTTTCTTGTAATGATCTTAATCATACACAGTTTTTAAATGTATCCTGTGGTGTTCCGCAATATGAAATAAAAAGAGATTCTGTAACTAAATACCTGGGGGTTTTTATTGACGAGAACATCACATGGAAACATCATATTAACTATGTCTGCTCGAAAGTTTCAAAAAGTATTGGAGTTCTATATAAGGCGCGTACTCATTTAGATAAAAATAATTTAACTAAACTTTATTATTCTTTTATTCATAGTTATATAAGTTATGGAATTATTGCCTGGGGTAGTACTGATCAAAGCAAGTTACAATGTCTCCATCGCCGTCAGAAACATGCGATCCGTGTAATTAATTTTGCGGATCGGTTCTCAAATTCCGCAATATTTTTCAATCAAATGAAAATCCTCAATGTTTATAAACTAAACGTATATAAAAATTTATCTTTTGCTTATATGTGGAAGTATGATTTATCTCCTTTAATTTTTAAAGACCTTTTTATTTTGAAACCTTTAAGCAAGTTTAACATGAGGAATAATAACTATTTAAATAAACCACTCTGTCGAACAAAGTTCAATCAATTCTGTATCACTTATCGTGCAGCTCATCTCTGGAACAAAATTATTTTGCCTAACTTCGGCTTACCCCTAACTTATTCTGTTTTTAAAATTAAATTAAAAGATCTCATTCTCTCTATTGAAAATATCTTATTTTGAAATGTATGTTCAATCTTTGTTTTATACTTGTTGAAATTTGTTTCTATTTATCTAAGTACTGTTTTAATATTTTTATGTTAATTTTTTACGTTCTCTTATTGTAAAAAGGCGTTTTTATAATACTTTATGTACTCTGTTTTGTAAAAGGCTTCTGACGATAAGATCATTTGATCTTCTTTTAGAAGCCTTGTTTGTATTTGAAAAAAATATGTAATTTATATATATTACGTCAAATGTAAACAAAAACTTACGAAAAAAAAAAAAAAAAAAAAAGTGCATTTAATTTAAGCGTTTCTAAAATTGATATACTTTTCATTTAATTGATACATCAATCATAAGGATATTTTGCATTTTTAGAAATAGTTTTGTGCTCGATCATTTTTTTAGTAATAACTGTCTAAGTTTAGTCTTAAACTCATTTAACATTGTAAGAGTTTTAAGTTCAGTTTCGAGTATTTTATTCCATGCCTTTGGTCCTCTAATTGAAATTAAAAACTCAGTTGCCGCAAAATAACTTTTAGGTTGTATATAGGTGTTACTTGAATATCTAGTTAAGTATTTATTCTGATTAGTTTTGAATAAGATATTAAAAGTTTTTGGAATAATACTTTTATTATTTTGAACATAAAAATTAGAAGATAATAAATATTTATTTGGTAAATACTTAGTATATTTAACTTAGATAAATATGGTTGGCAGGGTGTATAGCGGCCTTCATTGGATATATTCTGATTATATGTGTATAGTGGTTATAAGTGTATAGCGGCTTTCATTGCACAGTGGGCCAGAATTCACTTTTACTGGACAAAATTCATAACTAATTTAATATTAGGGCTATATTGACTAAAATTAGGATGAGTAATAATATGATGTCTGCGCTTCTTATGGTGTTATTTTTTTAATTCGTTGCTATGGATACTAAATTTCGGATAGCAAAAATCTAGTTTTGGTATTTGCAGATATTTTTACGAGTGCTATGTTTACCAAATTTTATATAAGTACCAATATGAGGCTTTTTAAAAACGTGAATATATTTTTTATTTAGTTGCTATGGATACCTAATTTTGCTTAGCAGCAACTAACTTTTATTAGTTGCATATGTTTTATTTGCGCTATGTACATTATTTAGCACCAGTTTTATTATGAGACCCTTGCTCGTGAAAAGCAAAACTTATTAAAGTTTAATATGATTACAAGTTGCTAGATAAACTTGTTTTCCTGTAGAAAAAAATTGTATTCTAGCTTAATTAATTAGTTTTTCTAATTAACAGATTTTACGAGCGTCTACAGAATTTTTAAAATTTGTATGTTTATATTGTTCCCATGCATTTACAAACATCAAAAATCTTTGAGAATGTAATCTATAAATAGTACAAGCTTAGCAAACAATAATTCACAAGAATTTGAAGTTGACAAAGTTGCAACTTTTCTTTGTTTTTAATGATGATTCTTGAAATGATAATTTAGGTCTGCCGAGTTGTTTATTTTTACTATCCTTCATTAATGTGGTATTAAAATCATTTTCAAGCCAAGCTGAATTCTTTATAATAAACCTTGCACTGGTTATTTTACTTTGAATCCATCTCTTAGCTTAGTAATATATATATATATTATTGTTCAATAATACGTTTTGTATGACTAAGACCGTATTATATGTTTTTCACGTTTTTTTAAATTTTGTGCAAATAAAAAGTTTTGAGTGCAATCACAGATTTTTTGTTAGGTAAAAGAGTTCAAACGTAAAAGAAAACTTAAGTGGCCCCTAGTGGCAGCCAGATTTATGAAATTATTAAAGCAAATATATATAAGCTTTAAAATATTTGAGTATTAAACCAAGATGTAGCAATAAAAAAATATATTGTCAATTAAAAGCAAAAGTTAGACATTAGAATATAACAAATTAAGCATATTTAAATTTGCTATAAATATGTTAATTACATATCAATTTTAGTCTAACAACTTTTAAAATCTAGATAATATATAGAATTATAATACAATATTTTAAAAAGCGCAATATTTTATGTAAATTTTATTTATTTCCATCGATTTTTTAAACAACATTTTTCTCTTTATAATTTTTTTTTTCTAATTTATATTTGCGTCTACTTCAACCACAGCATTAGTATATTCATTAAAACTTTAAGTGTATATAAACGGTTTTAAATTGTTTTATAATGTCTTTATATAGGTTCGACACCATTTAGGCATCAAAATTCTGATTTTGGTTTTTATACTTTTGTCCAGTCACTGGCCCACTGTGCATTGGATATGTTCTGATTGGATGTTTTTGCATATTAAAGAGTTTTATTTTGATTTGTTTTTATTGGTACTACACCATGTAATATTAGCGTCACTAAAATAAGAATGAATAAAAGAAAAATATAAGAGATTTAAAGAACTTGAATTTAAAAAAGGCTTTGATCTGTAAAACTAAAAACTAAAGTTAAAACCAACATTTTAAACAAGCTGCTTTCTTATAAGAGTTGAGAGATCTGGGTAAAAAGAAGCCTGAAACTCTGACTAAAAGTGTTCATAAGTCAAAATTAATTTTTCAAGGAACAGTCCTACCTTTTCTTTTTGCTGTTGGAGATCTCTAAGAATGTTTGCTCAAAAAGTTAAACGAAATCAAAGCTTGGGAAAATGAAAATGTTTCCAAGTTTTTTACATACTTTTCAATGTGTGTAAGAACACTTATAATGATCGCAGTTATAAATGACCATGCAGAGCGCTACATCAAGTTAATTCAAGATTTTATTGAGAGAACATAAAATGAAGACAGGCTTCAGGATATTCGCCAAAGAACATAAAATGAAGACAGGCTTCAGGATACTCGCCAAGTATTTTATTATATAACAAAGAATATAAATGGTATTTTTTAGTAATTAATAATAATAATGTTTTACAATAAAAAGTAACTAAAATAACTTAACTTTTTTTTGGGAGGTGGGGGGGTGTGTGTGGATTAAATGGTGGGCTAAAGTCGCACCGCGAGTTAGAGTGATTTTGGCACAACCCAGTAAAAAAAGACTAATAGATACATTGAATCATTTAAAACAGCAATGTTTGATTAAAAAAAAAGTAATATACAAAAGTGATGTTTTCAGAAAGATTTTGCAACAAAGTATAAAAACTATAACAAATTTAGTTACGAAATCAACAAGTTGTGATTTTATCTAAATACTATTTTGCAAAACACCTTAAGTCATATGATTCCGCAGGAAACCCAAACACAGGTTAATTTCTTTGCATAAGTCTTCAAATATTTTTTTCCGAAAATAATTGCAAACCGTCGTGCTTTTTAAGATATATATATCTTAAAATACACAATGGGTTGCCATTATTTTCAATAATTTTTAATATTGATTTGTATTTTTTGAATTTTGAAGCTGCTTGTCTTTGAGTAGACAAAATCGTTTTTAAGACTTTTAAATGTTTTTCCGCGGTGCTCGGTGATAAGACCGTAAAGATAATCTAAATTACCCTAATACTTACAAATAATCATAAAAATTATTTATAATATACTTGCTTACCAAAAAATTAATTTTTGATAAAAAAAATTATAGCAAGTGAAACAAGTATATGTCAAGAATTTAAGAAATATTTTGTTAATGTAGGCCCCTTTCTTGCTTCTAACATTGCGCAACCAAATAAAACATTTAGTAATTTTTTGGGAGAAAAACCAAACGCAAGTATTAATAATGAAAAGATAACTAAACTTGAATTTAATAAAGCAATTATTGAACTTAAACGCAACAAGTCATGTGGATATGATGGTATTTCCAGTAATGTAGCTATTTATGTTATAGACAGCATTTGTAAACCATTATTTTATTTAATATCATCTTCATTTGAAAATAGTATATTCCCTGACAAACTTAAATTAGCCAAAATTAATCTCATTCTCAAAAAAGGTGGTTGCAATAATATTTCTAACTACCGACCTATTTCTCTACTCCCAGTTTTTTCAAAAGTATATGAGAGAGTAATTTATAATAGAGTCAATAAGTACTTTACATTAAACAATTTGTTAAACAAAAATCAGTTTGGATTTCAAGCAATTGCTCTACTGAACATGCTATTATTAAAATTATAAGTCGTTTGATAGTGATGAACTAGTATTAGGAGTTTTTATTGATCTTTCCAAAGCCTTTGATACAGTTGATCACAGTATTTTACTTTATAAGCTAAAATATTACGGCATAATAGGCTCATCATTTAAGTGGATTCAAAGCTACTCGTCTAGCAGAAAGCAATTTGTATTACTAGAAAAATCAGGAGCCCTTGATATTACGCGTGGAGTTCCTCAGGGTTTAATCCTAGGCCCATTATTGTTTTTAATATATATTAACAATATGCATAAAGCTTCCCAAAAAATATTTACAATCATGTATCCTGACGATACAAATTTATTTTGAATCATTCTGATGCAAAGACTTTGTTAAAAACTATGAATATTGAACTCGAAAATTTCAACCTCTGGTTCATAGCAAATAAATTATCCCTAAATTGTAAAAAAACTAGCTTTACTCTTTTTCATAAAAAAAAACAATCAATTAATCTTCCGTTAAAGCTGCCAAAACTGTTTATTAATAAAAATCAAATTAAACGTGACAAATACATAAAATTTTTGGGAGTACTTTTTGATGAAAATTTGTCATAGAGATACCATATTGGTCTTCTTGAAACAAAGGTGTCCTCTGTAACAGGTGTTTTGTATAAGTCAAGAACTTTTCTCGATAGTAAATCATATAATATGCTTTATTTTAGTCTTGTACATAGTCAGCTTTTTTAGCAATCAATTATTTAAATAGGTTAGTAAACCCGGGCCCAGTGATGAAAAGCATGATGGTTCTGGATATTGAGAAACTTAGCATTACTGATATTAATTTTTATGTAAAAAATGTATAAAAACAATCTTCTACCAAGCGTTTTTTCAGATAATTTCTTGGTATCATTTTCTGAAAAATATAATCTGCGTTCAAATACCAGGTACGACTATCACCTAGGGAAAATTAAATCACAGCAACCAAGTTTTCTAATTACAAACCGTGGTCCATCAATATGGAATCATTTCCAAAATAAAAATATTAAAGACCTAAAAAGCTTTTCATCGTTTAAACGACAAACTAAACTTCATCTCCTTAATTCCTGACATATCCCTAGTAGCAAGCAATATTGGCGCTATATTAGTCCAACATTGGCGCATTATTGAGAACAATATTGGCACAATATTGCAAAGGGCTAATTGTGCGATATTGCGCCAATATTGATTTATAGTATTATATCAATATCGGCTAAATAATGGTAAAATATTACCTAAATAGCTTAATTTATTAGTGTTCTCAAACATGCGCCAATATTGATCTAAATATGGGTCTTATGTTGCCGTTAGTAGTAAAAACATTCGCACAAACATTCGTGAATAATAATGCATCAATTGGTGCATTATTACGTTAGCATACATTTTTTAAATTACAATTTCACAATGTTCTTCTAATTATTGACAAGCGAGAAAAACAAACATTTAAATATATATCAATTATTAGACAAAACAAGAATCACAAGCACAATTAATCAATTATTAAAATCAGTGTCTACATGTTAATTGTCGATACATTGTCTATCTGGATCAGTCGTTGGCGCCTTTGAGATACGGTTTTTTCGACCTCCATTCCAATCTCCAGCTTGTGCAAGAAAACAGCTCATCTGATCTCTGATTTCTTTATCTGAACATTTATTAAATTTCTGTTGTACAGCAGCTGTAAGGCAAAAATATTTTATTGGATATTATTATACATACTATATATAGTATTTTTCTTTAGCTATTCAATATCTCAATTAACTAAAATATAAACACTAACTTTAGTTACTCTTTATAGCTAAAGAAACATAATGTCTCAAATCTTCCGCTTTAATAATCTCTGAGATTAATAATGTGTCAAATCTTCCGCTTTAATATTCTCTGAGATTAATAATGTGTCAAATCTTCCGCTTTAATATTCTCTGAGATTAATAATGTCTCAAATCTTCCGCTTTAATATTCTCTGCGATTAATAATGTCTCAAATCTTCCGCTTTAATGTTCTCTGAGATTAATAATGTCTCAAATCTTCCGCTTTAATATTCTCTGAGAATAATAATGTCTCAAATCTTCCGCTTTAATGTTCTCTGAGATTAATAATGTCTCAAATCTTCCGCTTTAATATTCTCTGAGATTAATAATGTCTCAAATCTTCCGCTTTAATATTCTCTGAGATTAATAATGTCTCAAATCTTCCGCTTTAATATTTTCTCTGAGATTAATGACTATATCTATAATCTATCTATTAAATATTACAAAATTCGATACAAATTCTACAGTACAATAAGTTATAAATTAGATCAAACTATTGTTTTTTTGACATTTTGACATCTTTTTCAAAATTTAGATTTTAGCTGATTAGTTTTTTTTTCTATTATTCAACTGCCCAAGGCCGAGAGGGCCACTTCAGTTGAGGAGGCTACTCTTTTTTTTTTCTCTCTTCAACTAAAAAAGTGGTTTAAAAGTTTTTGCAATTTATATTTCTAGAAACAAGTTTTAGATCAGTAAAGATAAATTTTCAAAATAAATCATAGATAAGTGATTAATCTCAAAAATCAGAAGTTTTGAAAAAGTGTAAAAATTGCCTCCCTTAGATAGATAGATATTTATTAGAAATATCAAATACATATTCTAAAGGACACGAAGGTCCATACAAAGATGGACACTAACAGCGTGCCCATAAATAAATTTAAAAAAATAATAATAATAAATGCACCACTACAAAATCAATAACAAAATTAAAAAATTAAAAATATTATAAAGAAACAAAATTATAAAGAAACAAATAGTTGTTCCTTTTAGAATATTTGTTTAAGTCAAAAGAGTAAATCTTATTTTCAAATGATAAAATGTTTTTTGCATTCACAGTATCCGAGGTCATATTGTTCCACATGTCAGCAACTCGGAAAGAAAAACTATATTTTCTTGAATTCAAGCGACGAAATTGTTTGCGTAGTTTATAAATATGACTCCGGGTGTAGCTATTGTTGTCAATCTCAAAGAACAAAGATTGTTCTGTACAAATAAGTTTACGGAAAATTTTAAAACACCTTAGAAAAAAAAGTCAATTTTTAAGGCGCCGAACTTCAAGCGATTCCAAACCAAGCAACTGTAGTCTATTACGATTGGACAAATTTCTCAGGTTCCTAATTTTTTTAGTAAATTTTCGTTGGAAATTTTCAACTGATTTAATCAAGCCAATTTGGTGTGGCGACTAAACTGGAGAACAATATTCTAAAATTGGTCATATATAGGTAGTGAAAGCTCTAACTAGGATACAAGGGTCGCTAGTTTTTAATCATTTCAAAACTATGTATGCTCTAGAGTTAGCTTGATGGATGACATTAGAAATATGTTTTTAAAATTAAGGTTACAATCCATTGTAACTCCTAGATCATTTGGGTTGGAACAAGCTAAGGTACACTTACCTAATTTATAGTTAACCTTTATAACTTTGCAAAATGAGGGAGAGAAAAATTGTTAGTAGTAAGTGAAAAACACTTAGTACTAACAATTTTTAGTTGCCACAAATCTGCCCATATTATGAGTTTATTTAGAGCAAAAACTAAATCCTGGCTTAGATCCATGTCACGGTATAAACTATATAACTTTATATCATCTGCATAAAGTTTTATACGACAATCCAGATTATTAGTTAAAGCAGTTAAATTATTAACATACAATAGAAATAATGTGGGACCTAACACACTACCCTGTGGAACTCCACTAATAATATGTATTGAGTTTGATAGAGAACTACTGACCTTAACTTGTTGATATCTGTCGGTAAGAAATACGGAAATTCAATTTAGAAGATTACCTCTTAAGTTATACAATGCAAGTTTAACTAATAATTTGGAATGTGAGACAGTCGAACGCTTTTTAGAAATCAATATATACAACATCCATTATTTGGTGGTTATCAAGTGCGGTGTTCCAATCGTTTGCAGATTCTAAGAGATTTGTACAGGTGGAGTGATTGTTCAGGAAACCATGTTGATTATGAGTTATTAGGCTACGTTGAGTTAGGCACTCTATAACATGCACATTGATCATTCTTTCCATGACACGACAACAAGTGCATGACAATGAGATGAGTCTATAATTATTTGGATCCGCAGTAGCTCCTTTTTTAAAAATTGGAGAGACAAAAGCATGGCGCCATTGATTAGGTAATGAACTAGACTTAAAACTGGCATCAAATATAAATGAAACTATTATAACTGTTATCATTCGTAAAGACACTGTCAAAGTGTTTGTTAAACACGTCAGCGATTTCTGCGTTACAACTAGTTGTTTTGTCATTATTATTTTTGTCTTTAAGAGGATAACTGTTTTTAAAGTTATTAAGTTTTTAATTAACATAATCAAAAAATTTGCTGATATTGCTTTCTTTTACTAGTTTGAGCTCGACTCTTATTTGATAAGTGTGTATTGTTTCTTTACATTTACTAGCGTATTTGTTATACGCCTTTTTGTGTGTAATGACTTTAGTATTTGACCATCTCTTCCATAAGAATGCTTTACAATTTAACATTTTCCTGATAAACCTTGGGAAGCGATTTTTTTTTTGGACAGATGACTCTTTTTTCCAATAAAAAAGAGTCATCTGTCCAGATGAACGTATTTTCCAGATGAACGTTTTTTCCAATCATTTTTGCAATATCATTGCAAAAATGATTGGAAAAAACGTTCCAACAATCCTCAACTGAGAAACAAAGAAAAACTTGAAGTCCCAATTTATATTTGATAAATAAGATTGAAAACCATCAATGTCAGCATTAACGAAGTCATAGAAGGATTCAGTTGTTTTTTTTTGACTGATTGAAATCATTTATATTAATAGAGAAGTGGACTGTATTATGGTCACTTGTGCTGAAAGGACATTCAACTGAAATAAGACTGAGAAAGGAGACATTATTTGAAAATACAAGGTCAAAAATATTGTTTTCATGAGTAGATTCCAGTACAAATTAGTGCAAACCGAGACTGTTGACTAAATTTAAAAAAAAGGCTATGACACTTTTAATTTGGTGATACCTAATTAAGCCTGTCCATTTTAGGAAAATTAAACAATAATAAATTGAGATACGGAGTGGCATAGATTATATATAAATGAAGTTATAAATTCAATATAGGCCACATCGATTGGGATGTATGAAGGTGGGCGGTAGCATGTAATTAAACGGAGGTTATGGTACCTAAAGTTTAAGTCTATACAGACGATGTCAATGTCCATGTCAGTTTGAGCTATTTGTACTTGTTCCAATTTAATCTCATGTCTACAATAGCTACTCCTCCGCCAATTTTGATGCAATCCTTTCGATAGATAGTGTAATCTTTTAGACAAACAATAGTCAGATATTTTACTATTAAAAAATGTTTTGCAAACGTAAATAACTATTGCTATTTTACAATTTTAACAGTTCTGTCATTTTGAATACCATAATAATATAGCATATATTTTGAATTGAATAATTTTTTTTTTTTACATTCATCACTTAACAACTTAGCTTTATATCTTTCTGCCTCGGTTAAGTCAGGGTTAATAAAAACATTTTTAAAGTCGCTCGAACTTTTCAATAATCTTGCTGCTTTCAAAATTAAATTGCGATTGATCTTATTTAAAACAACAACAAAAGGTGGTTGAATTTCTATTTTCGTTTTGAGCTTAATAACTTGTTAAATTGAATTTTTATCCTCCTTTATCGCCCTTGGTTTATCTAATACTTATGAGGGATTAATGCCAAATATTATTACATTATTTTCACATTTCTCCCTTTCCTTTTTTTTGGCTGTAATGACATTTATTGGATGTAGTTGCTCTACTGATTTTTTAGTTGTATTTTTTCCATTTACAACGCTTGCCCATGATACTAAGGGTGCTGATTTAACAGGTTCAACATTTTCAAGGACTTTTATTCTTTTTCATAACAGTAAGTTGGAATTTTTTAGTTCCTCGATAGTCATGTTTAAAGCTTTGATTAATTTTTCTTGCTCTGCTTTGAAAACATTAAATTCCCATACAAATAATATAAAATAAACAATATATAATAAATAATACAATAAATAATTATTATACAATAAATAGTAAATATTAAAACTTTAAATGCAATCATAACTTTTTAAATTTAAGTACCATAAAAATTATAAAAAAATAGATTAACTAATTTAATAAACAGAACATTATACCTATCACACACTTATATAGCACTAAGCTTATAAAAGACTTTTGGTTCTTTCGACCTTGCATAGAGTATTGCAGGCTAACCTCTTTCGACAATAAAGAAGCCATTACATTCGAAGTCATCTTTTTATAATCTTCCCCACCCACTAATACCAGTCTGAGAATCTAATAGAGAATATGCACTAATAGATTGATTATATGAAACATTTTACTAAATTTTTAGATTTCTATGCTTTTTAGGGGGAAGATTATATTCCACAATAAATTTAGCTTACCTCAAAGCAAATACTAATTGTATGATTACAAAACTGTGTTCATGGTAATGTATATTATATGTGAATATATGAGAATAAATAATTTACAAGACAATTCATTTTGTCTTTGTCAGACAATAGATGTTCTGTGGCCAGCAAATCATCATTTGTTTCATTAGGAATTTCCCATCTTATAATTGGCATTGTTATTGTTTGACCAGCTGCTGATGATCTAGTAGTGCTTGAAGATGATAACGCAATAGTTATCATTTGTTGCTCCATAGAGTTCAGTCTTTGGGTAATCTGCTTGATTTCATATTGCATGCTGGAAATCAAGCATAGACACTTTCCTTGAAAAGCTGTAAATGTAAAATTAATATCATGAATATAATATTGTACTTATAATTTTAATTTCATATTGATTGATTTCTTAATTGCTTTTTTAATATTATGCTATAAAAATAAATATAAACAATATACAATAAAACTATAACAAAATAGTAAAAAAAATACACAAATTACCAAAAACAGACATGCAAAGGTCATCTATTGTATTTATGGGTAATGGGAGAGGGATGCTGCATTCTTCCTGGCTTGTCTGAAAACTTTTCAAACTGCCTAATTTTAGATTATTTGGTTTCCGAATGATTTTACTCATGGGAATTGCTTTTTTAAATGAAGGCGACATATTGATGTTTTCACGGTCGCTTAAATAAATTACTAATCTAACACAGTAATAACTACCACTTCTTATATTTCATATTTTTCATGGTCATGCTAACCTTATATTTATTTTTAATAAATTCACCTCAAGAATATAGTCGGTAGGGTTCTTATAAGCCCTTATTGTTCTTATACCCCTCTATAAATTCTATAGCTACAAGCACAAACTTTGATGAACAAAATGGAAACAAACAAATGGAGCACATTTGTTTCTCTGCATTTCACAGTAATCTTATAGATGATATTCATCTTAGTGGCAGTATTGCAATGAAAGTATGCAGTCCTGATCTGCATAGCAGGTTAACATCAGGACTTAACTTCTCCATAATGTCATTTAAATGACATTATGGAAAACCATCCAAACCACACAAGTAGGAAACAAGGATGAAAAACTTTAAACAAACTAAAACATATAATAGGTTTTTTATATATAATTTATAATAGGTTTTTTAAAAGTAATAAAGATATTTGGAAAATATTTTATAACTTCTTTCTAATGATATGATAATAATCTTTACCTTTTTGTTTATATTTCCTGTTTTTTATTCTAAATTTTATCTTCATGTTTACTTGCTTATGTGTGTTTTGTATGTTATATGTCTATATGCTTATTATTAGTCATATCATGCCCTTCATCATAATATTATATTCAATACTATATGCAATATAGTCATACAAGTCCTTCTGAAAATAAATTTGTAGAGCTCTATCAGAAATGTTGTTCCATGTCTCTAAAAACAATAAGGAAAAAATGCATGCGCAGAATAAATCCATTTTTCTTAAAATTCCCTTTTAAACTACCTAGCATTTAAAGGTGCTTTACCTAGCATTTAGAAGGTACTAATTCAAAAAACTATATAACAATTTTAATTGATTATTTTAGGAGTTTTTTAATATGTTGCATTCTAAAAGGAACCAGACTTAAAAAATAAATTTTTGACGTTAACTTTTATCAGATTAAAAATGAAGCAAGTTTGTTGGTCCTATTGCAAAAAATGGTTTTGTCAATATTGGGTTTGAGCCAATTTTACCTCGGCATGATGCTGCACTGCATAAACCATAATATTTTTGCTACTTGCCCTAATCGTGAGAGGGAAATAAGTTTACAAAATATTTTTTAACTATTATTAACTAAATTTACATTCATCAACAAATTTAAAATTTCATGCACTAATCTTTAAGTGTTTTAAAATTGTGACTATATAAAGTTTGAATGCGCTTTAATTTGAGAGGTCATAAAACTTTGGTGGGTCATATTATTATGACATAATATTAACTATTTTTATATATACATTTTTTTTTTATAATTAATTTTTTTTGCTTTTTTGTTTTGTTTTTATTACTATAAATTTATATTATTTATATTATTGTAAAAAATGATTATAGGAAAATAAATATCTTGTTATTGTTGTTATGTTATTGATAACCATTACATATGCTTACTAGAATTTCCCAGCAATCTAACAGTTTCTCCCAGCAATCCAGCAGTTTCTCTCATAGACTTTCATTAGGCACCACACAGTCAGATAGACTTCAGGTTACTTGGCCACCAAACTTCATATGAACTAAGTAACCAACAAGTTGGCATAACTTCAATGCAACCTTTTTCATTTTCTTTTAAGGTCACAATAGAATATTTCTTTTGAGAGTTGAGCTTCAGCATGTTCAGCTATTAAATAAAAACATACAAATTATAAAAGTTTTAAAGTAAACAATAGACTATGTTATAAATTAGTAAATAATAAATAATAAAATCCTCTTTATGTGCAGTGGCTCCATCAGTTTTAGGGAGGTGAATTCAATAAAAATAAATTAAAAATAAAAATAGAATACCTATTTTTACTTTATGAACCCTTTTTAATACATTTTTTTACAATATATACACATAAACAAGAATCCCCTAGTGGGTAATTATTTACAAAAATAACTTATGACAAATTTGCTGTTTTTTTGCAAGAATAAATAACAGTAGTCTTAGTGATCAATAGCTGATTCATGAAGAAGAAGATAAACTACAAAATAATCTTGTTTCTGAAGAACTAATTTTAAGGATAGCTGTGAAACCTTAAATACATTAAAAGTATTGGACAGACAAGGATATATATAAAAGTTCCTGTTTGTATCAAAATAATTCTGTTGCTCCTACATTTAACAACATTTTTAACCACAAATAATTTTCCAGAATCTAAGAGCACACAGCTGTTGCAGGCATCTAGAGCTAGTGTAAAACCACAGTACACAAGTTTCTCATATTGAACGCAATCCATCCCAAAAGTAGGACCTTTAAAGTGTACTTTAGACACTATAGGCTCATAACTACATGGTTTATTAAAGGTATAAGATGTTGTACCTACTTCTGATAATCTTCTGCAAACTTGTTGCAGTAGCAAATTTCCATTCCTGAGTAGTTGTTTTAGTCCTTCATCATCACATATGTATGTGAGACTATGCAATTTATAATTTACGGAACTTTCACCATACAGTTCAGGTAACTTTTGGACAAATTAATTTAAAAGTTTCTCAGTATAATCTATATAAGTGCTACAATACTCAGAACTTATCAAAATAGGCAAATCATCGGAATATGATGAAAAATAATCAAATTCTTTATTAATAATGTTATTTACACTTATCTCATCATATTTACTATTACATGTATTATATTTCTCATTGTTAATCACATTAAAAGTGTCATCTATCACATTATTGGTTGTAGTTTTACTTGTAACATTAACATGTGTGGCAAGGTTACCTAGACTAATAGCATTTTCAATATCCTGAAAATGTTGTTTAACAGCTCTTGTAACAGATTTATATCTTGACCAGCGATTTGAGTTACTTGCTTTCATAGCTAGTTACAAACTGAAAAAATAAAAAAATAAACTAATAAAAAAACAACAAAAACACACACACACACACACACATATATATATATATATCTACTATATATATAAAGGGCAATGTGTGTTTGTGTGTGTGTTTGTTTGTTCTCTATAGAAATCCAAACCGCCGGACCGATCTCGATGAAATTTGGCATGGGGGTAGTCCTCGAGGGGGAGAAGGTTCTTAGCTGGGTTTTGACCCCGTACCCGACCCCCGGGGTCAGGGGGGACCATTTTTTGGGCCCATTTTTGTGTACAGATATCAGGTAAGCCAGTTTAAATATTGGCCCGGGCAACGCCGGGTAACTCCAGCTAGTATATATATGTATATATATATATATATATATATATACATATATATATATATATATATATATATATATATATATATATATATATATATATATATATATATATATATATATATATATATACAGCTATATATATATATATATATATATATATATATATACATATATATATATATATATCTATATATATATATATATATATATATATATATATACATATATATACATACATATAAATATATGTATATATATATATACAGCTAGTATATATATATATATATATATATATATATATATATATACAGCTAGTATATATATATATTATATATATATATATATATATATATATATATACAGCTAGTATATATATATATTATAAATAAAAAAATTAAAAACGCTTTTTTCAAGGTTTTTTTATGTTTACGATGTATATATCTATATATATATATATATATATATATATATATATATATATATATATATATATATATATATATATATATATATATATATATATATATATATATATATATATATATATATATATATATATATATATATATATATATACTAGCTGTATATATATATATATATATACAGCTAGTATATATATATATATATATATATATATATATATATATATATATATATATATATATATATATATATATATATATATATATATATATATATATATATATATTATAAATAAAAAAATTAAAAACGCTTTTTTCAAGGTTTTTTTATGTTTACGATGTCAATTGAGTCAGGTTCGACTTGAACTTTACATTGTAACCAATAGCGGCAGAGTATTTTTTGAGGGGAAAACCCATATTCTGCCGCTATTGGTTACAATGTAAAGTTCAAGTCGAACTTGACTCAAATTCGCTTCTTCCATTCCACCCTTAACGTTAAGATACTAAATATAACAACATTTAACCAACCAACAAATTTAACCAATTTAACCTTAGGATACTAAATATAAAATATTTTAAAACAAAAAATTCTGCTTTAGTCAAAGTTACCTCCAGCTCAACGCCGTTAATGCATGTACTGGAAAATACACGAATTTTGCGTTTTTATAAAAAGGTTATTTTTCACTGCATTTTTTTAGCCCGAATAATTTATCTTTTAAATTTATTTTTTATCTCCTAGCGCTTTGGTTTGTCTAAATCAAACAAAGTTGAATTTTTTTTAAATTACTTAAGTTTAGATATAAAATTTTGCTTTATAGTTGATGAGCCATATTTTGGTATAAAATGGTACTGCTCTCAATGAAGATAAAACATTAAATTGAGAAAACAACTTTTTCAAACAAGTTTAAGTTATATGTTTAATTTCTAACCAGTCATATGTCTGCAAACGTATTACAGGTTGAAAAAAATTAGTTATTTCAAGTTTAAAATCTGTTTTTTCCATTTTATATGAAAGTTTTTATTAATATGAGTGTGAAGAACACACAAATTGACATACGACTAGTTAGACTTTTAAAGTTAAACCTTTTAAGGTTTATTTAAAAGTCTACGCTCAAAATTTAAACATTACTGTAATGTAAACTACCCCTATTTTATAATGCCATAAAACTTTTTAACTAAAATTCCGGTCTATAAATTACCATAGATTAATATATATTTTTTATTTGAATATATATATATATTTTTTATTTGAATATATATATATATATTTTTTATTTTTTTTGTAGAAAATATGTAAACATATTTTCTTACTCCATCGCAAAAGATATGTTGAGTTTTAAACAATATATATAGATATTGTTTAAACTTAACATATCTTTTAAAACTTAACATTTATTGTTTATAAACAAATGTTGCAGACCGGAAAAAAAATATGTTTGTTATCACCGAGAACAAACAAGACAAAAAAGTTTGAGAACTTGCATTAACGGCGTTGAAAGTCAACCCCAGTTTACGGGGTATCATTATTATAATATAAATTATTATAATATAAATATTATTACTTGCTTTATTTTGATGAAAGTAAATGATGAACTAAATCTTTCAATATTTTGTTTTATTTAAAACACTAAAGTTAAATTACCGATTTGTGGTTGAAACCTTTTTAAAATTAATTGCTGAAATGTTCTTTTTGTTGCATTTAAAAACAAATTTTTCTATAAAACCAATTATTTATTTTGAAAAGGAATTCAAAATTTTACTCTTTTATTAATTACAAGCAAATTTAATTGTTTGACATGCAACATTAATTTTTTTTGTTTGTTTGTTTGTTTGTTTTGGTAACAGTTTTAATCCGAACAATATTCTTAAAATAAACTTTACGTTAAAATTTATATACTAAAAAAAAAGTAAATTCACCTAAATAACCATCCACTTGAGCTGGAAACTTTTTTTTGTTTTGTTTATATTTATGGACAAAAAGATGCCAAATGTAGCATTCCGCATATAAAAAGTTATTGTATGTTATTTTGAGACACCCTAATATATACAGATGTATTATTTAGCAAATTTTGTTAATTTTAATATAGTGTTTGTATACCTTATGGAATTATTGGTTTCCGGACGGGCCCCATATGGTTATATGTAATATATTATATATAAAATAATATACATAATTGTATATTAATTTATATATAAGTTATTATTAATAATAACTTATACTTGCAATACTTATACTTGTAAATACTTATAATACTTAGCCTATGTTTACAATACTGATAAAATTTGTATTAATATAAACTTTTGCATTCAAACTTTATTTATAAAACTTTAATTTAACTTGACAACTTTAACATAAATAACAATAACTAAAAAAAGTTATTATATAGATCATGACCATATGCTTATTTATTATAACTGAGTTATAGTAAGTTGAACACTGTTTTTGTTTTCCATAACTTAATTTATAATGTTGGGATAAAAGTATAAAGTTCCAGGTCATAGGTCTTATATGATGCATCTTATGTATATCTTGTATTTTGCAGCATGTTTAAAAATATTTCTACTTGGTGCACTCTGACTGTTAACAATATTTGCATACTGATATGATTAAAAGTGACTTCAACAACCAGAATGTATTTTTGATAAATATTAATAATGACAGGTTAGTAAATATAATTATAATAATAATGGTAATAACTTTTGTTTATTAAAATTAGTGAAAGACTTATGTATGATATATTCCATGAACTTTGGGGGACAAATGTAATGGAGTAAATATTACTTTTGTTTATTACCACAATTAGAGTAATGTAAGAAAATATTATTTTTATCTAAAGAATATTCTACAAAAATCAATATTTTCTTAAGTATTAAATATTATAAAAAAACACGTATTAAAAAAAAACATGTATTATAAAATAAAAAAATAAGTATTCAAGTTTAAAAAAAACACATGTATCATGATTAAGTATATACATCACATTAACTATGTTGTCTGTAAGTTAGGGGTTGCAGTTGATATTTCAGCTTCAGCTTTAAACTCATTAGCTTCAAATTAAAGCTGAAGCTGATCAAGTCAGTTCAATCAGCTTGATAGCTGATTGTAAGAGAATAATACTCCATAGATATTTTATATTAAAAAGACATGTAGGAAATAATTCAATGAAAATCTAAAATAGTGACAAAATTTAAACATACATGTAAAAAGTTTTAAATAAAATTTGCAAAAGGTTTTTGCTGTTTATAAATGTTGCTGTCAGAGCCTAGGCCTAGGACTCACAATTTTGGGCAACCCAAATTGGATTTTTAGAGATTTGTTTAAAAAGTGGTGCCAAAAACCTAATTCCATTTTTGATTATCTACATAATTTTTTGGTAGAGTTCAAAGTTCTTCCAAAAGATGGTTTTATCTGTTAAAATATTGAGTAGGAAATCAATCTTGCTGTTATCATATGTGTGCACCAGCTAGAGCATTTGTTAAGTGTACTAGGGTTATAACTCAAAATGGTTATAGCTGATGTAAGCGTTGTGTTCAAAAAGGAGAGTGGTGTGGCAAGATAATACTACCACATATTTCATCAATTTTAAGCACTGATTCAGATTTTTGTCATCAAAAGCATTCTGAACATCTTAGTGGTGTGTTAAATGGATTTAAATTTTGACATGGTGACAAAGTTTCTTTTAGACTTTATGCATCTAGTATGCTTAGGAGTATGCAAAGACTCATCAACTTATGGTTAAATGGCCCAAATTTTGTTTACATTTGGGTCATTTAATCATATGCCAGATATGCCGTTATATTCCATGAAAACCAAGGACTTAGATATTAAATAATGGAAAGCAACTAAACTTAGACTTTTTTTAGTATACACTGGGCCAGTTATTTAAAGGAGACAATTTAGCCAAAAATCTATTCAAACTTTTTAGTACTTTCAGTTGCAGTTCTAATTTTATAATGTTTTATTTTATTGAAAAAAATCAGTTACTAACTTATTTTGTGCAGTTATTTGGTGAACTTTACTGTAAGGATCAACTAGTTTACAATGTCCATTCTTTAATACATATAGGAAATGATACAGTTAAATTTTAAGTACTTGATAGATGTCCCTCATTCAAATACAAAACTTTTTCAGATCAATTAAAAAAGCTTGTTCCAAGAATAAAGGGTTGCTCCAATAAACACGTACAAGGATATGTACAGAAATTTAGTTTTCCTAATTTTGATGGATCAGTAACTATTACATTGAGACACTGTTTACAATTTAAAATTATCAAGGTTTAGAATGTTTTTTTCTGCTAATGAAGGTGATAATTATAAGAGCGATCGTTGACCACGGAAATCATATTTAGTTGCGAAAAACTGGCCAGATTTTTTAGTCGTTTTGAGAACATTTCATTTTATGTATGTTTCCATGTTTGTCCGCAAAATAGTTATAAGTTTAAAACGTAAACTTAAATGTTCTTAAAACATCTTGGTGCGGAAAAATAAAAAGAATATTCGAGAACATTAAAAAGACGTACAAAATAATTCTATTAGTTTAAAAAATACGCTAAGCGAATTGTAGTTCTAGAGTATTCTGTTGAAATGTTTTTAAAGTTTGTTTTAAATATTTGTTTTATTCGAGGTTTTTTAAGTTTTGATATTTCTTACATAAATTGTTTGAAGAATATATGGTCACGCGAATTATTATTTATTTAGAGCTACATTTGCAAAGCCGTAAATTTTTTAAACTATTATTATTTGCTTACAAAAATAATGTTTCTAATATATATTTTTTATATTGTCAAAGATTTGTAAAATTTATTATATTAGAATATTATTTTATTAGTACTTTCTTATTTTTTATTTAAAAAGTATGTAATTTATATGTAAATGTAATTTTGTTTATCTGTTTATTTTTGAAAATTTGAACATTTAATATACTCATAAAACATTTGATGTAATCTATTAAAGCATATTTACGATTATTTTTCTGAACAAATAGGTATTCAACGATAATTGCGTTTTCAATAAAATTAAAAATAATTACCAAAGTTAATAATTCTAATTATTAAATAAACATATAAGAAGAATGTACTCTATTATCCTTAATAGAGGTGGGTGGGGCGGATATATATTAATTAGTTTTTAGGAAATTTTCCCACTAATGGATAGTTACTAACCCTAGGTCATTAAGCCCTCCCCCCCTGTTTACTAATTTTTACTTGTTATCAACAAAAAAAAATATTTCTCAAAACTAAAAGTTAAAATTGCCCTAAAGAATTCAAAAACATACTAGTAATTTGGATCCCCCCGTTTATCAGATCTGAAAGGTCTGAACTAAAGTTCCCAATCAGCCTTTTATTCCCATCCTCTCTTGTATTAAGGACTCGAGTTTAAGACTAGACAATATTGTTTCGTCCTCTAGAACTCTTCAGTAATGCATTGATTATATGGGTCTTAGCAATAAAACTAGAAAACTTTTTGTTGCGCACAAACTACGGAGTAGTGGGCAAACACTATTCAAACAGCAATGACACATCTCATAAGGAGAGAGCTTAACAAAACTACAAGTTAAGGAGCTAAATCCAACATTAGACAATATTGTTTTACAACACAAACATAATTGCGTACATGACATACATGAACAATACAACAGCATACACAACAAAAAACAAACATAATTACGTATATAAAGTGACTTACGAGTGGATCAGCACCGCGCCAGAGGTCGAGACAGAACACAAACATGAATGAACGAAACAAAAACATGCATAATAAAACACAAACATAATTATGTACATAAAGTGACTTACGAGTGGATCAGCACCACGCCAGAGGTTGAGACAGAACACAAACATAAATGAACGAAACAAAAACATGCACAACAAAACACAAACATAATTACATACATAAAGTGACTTACGAGTGGATCAGCACCGCGCCAGAGGTCGAGACAGAACACAAACATAAATGAACGAAAAAAAAAACATGCACAACAAAACACAAACATAATTACGTACATAAAGTGACTTACGAGTTACATTTAACCTTGACGGATAAAAATTTTAAAATAAAATGTTTATTCTTCCGATTCAGATGTAGAACTGAAATTGTTACTGTCACTGCTTTCTTTGCTACTATAATCAGTGCAATGGTGTTCTGAGTATTTATTACTAGTTTTGCAGCTTTCCATTCCGGAAGAACCATTTTAAAATCTATTCCTGCAGCCTCTAGAAGGTAAAAGAGTTCCTTTAGTAATAAAGAGATGCTGGCATCACCATACATGCTGTCCATAACTGTGGATCTAACCAATCCATTGATTCAAATATGGGATTTAACAGCGAACTAAATCTATTGTTTATCAATGGCAGAATGATGTCAATTGCTGATTTTCTTAAATTAATAGCAGAACTAAGACAATCTAAGTTAAGATTAGCCATGTTGCAGAGCTCAATCTCAACGAACTCTTTATTCAATTTTTTCAACTCGTGGCCTTCTTTTAAATACGAAGAAACAAGATTAGTTGTACCATCTTTTTCATTGATTCTAAACTTTAGTAAATATGAACCAATAATTTCGTCAATACCTTCATTGCTTAATTTATCTAAGCTAGCCTTAGTTACATCCACTGCTGGTTTTAATTCATTTACCATTCAACATATTCTTTTCTAAAAGCAACGATAATGGAAATAAATTTTTTTAGATATCTAAATAACTTCGAACTATACATAATAGTCTGTATTCATGCAGCCATTTGGATAACCCTGAAATCTTATCACCCTTATCTGCTTTAGTGTCGTGATCCGCAAGAGAAACCCACAATAAGTGAAGGCCAGTTATGTAGCAGTTTTATAAAGCCGCATCTCCTGTGACTTATAAAGCGCGTTCCCAATATTTTAGGCAAGGTGTAGTATGTAATATTTAAAGCCTCGCCAGCTTTTTTAACCACGCTTTTTAATTTGCCAGAATTACGAAATAAACTAAAAATGGAAATATACAGGCGTTCACACTCTTTAAACTGCGATATATCTTTTACAGCCCCTTTTATAGCTAATTCTAAACGATGGTTTATGCATTGAATTTTAATCAGCCACATTCTATCATTTTTTAACTGCGTTAACACTACATTATAAATTCCAAAATTGACGCTTGCTCCGTCGGCCGTCGCGCTGATAAGTTTAGATTTGTAAGCTGCCGCAGTTAAAGGAATATTACCTGATTCATTAAAAATGCTATCAATAGCCTTTTTAATTCCATTAGCCCCCATACCACCCAAATTGTTCATATCAAGTAAAGATACTACAAAGTAAGCAGGGATCCCCTCGCATTCAACGCGCACTAGAATCAACTCTTTCTCGTCCTTCGTTTTTCTAGCCTGTAAGCCATCAGAGAGAATGGAGAAAAACCTTTTATCGTTGATAATTTTTAGCAACTTTTTCTTTTACGGCACTGGCAATGCAGGAGATATATTCACGTGCTAAAAAAATTAATTAAAACAATTTAAAATCAATTAGACAACAAAAAATTATAAATTTTATAAAAAATCAATAACCTGCTTTATTGTTGCATTTTCCTTCTAAAAGAAGTAAACCGTTAATTCTTTGACATTTTATCAGCGTCTCGAAATGGCTATGTGGCATGCTCGGTTTTAGAGCCATTTCATATGCAGTTTTTAACATCTTTAATAACGCATCGCGGCTGTCATGTGGTACCGAGTTTTCTATATCGAAGTTGGTTACTCTACTACTTCCAGGATCTTCTGAGTACCCATTTTCAATTTGTACTGCCAACCTATGACTTTTACCTTTTAGATGGCGATCAACCTTTAGTATTATCAAAAATATTCATGAATAAAATTAAATAATTCAATAAAAAGTTGATTACATAAATTCACGGCACATTATATAATACTTTATAAATAATACTTTTAATGAAACAGTAAAAATATTCATAAGTAAAAATTATGTTTAAGTTATTTCCTGGACAGACAAATTAAAATAAAGTAAATAATTTTAATCTCACCTGATGTTTTGTCACCAAACAAGTTCCCTCAATAAACAAATAATTCAACGCTCCTTTAAATAAAGGATCTTTTAATATAGCTGTTTTGTGCCTAGCACAAATTTTACACGATATTTTAACAACTAAGCCATTTTCTTCCGTGTACCCGATAACTGATTCTTTCCCCCACGAAAGAAAGGTTGTTAAGTTCTTAGATATTGGTTTACTAACTCCAACTATTTTAGCTTCAGTTGCCATACTTGCAAACTCGTTATACTTAAAGTTCCATTTTTCTGTTTTAAATACTAATTAAAATTAAAAAGCCCACTCACTAAATGTCATCAGCAGTATTGTGAAGCAGTTCCGCTTCCTCTTCATAAAGTATTTTTAACCTTTTTAGTTGATTTCTATCTTATTTTAATTTCTACAGAAACTCAATGATTTAATTATTTCATTTGTCGATCTTTCTAAGAAGTTTCAAGTATGTTAGGCTTTTCAAATAAAGCGAAGCATAAAATAGTTATTAAAAAAATTAACTTTTTTAGTTTTAAAATTATTTAGTTTAAATAAAACTAAAACTAGCTTAGTTTTATTAGAATCTTGTTGGATTTTTGGGAGCCTGGGCCTTTTATGTTATGCTACAACGTAAAAATGACTTAAAAAAAGGTCAACTTGACTATTTCGGGGCCTCTAACATTATAGCCCCCTACTTAATCCACCACTGGAAATAGAACACAAGTATATAAATTATATCACACTCTTTGATAAATAAAAGAACATTTGTTTTCTTTTTTAAGCAATCGTAAAATGTTACTTTATATTAAAAATATCGCTTAGTTTTATAAAAAAAATTATATAAGAGCGATGTTTCGAAACTATTTGTTCTAAACGCAATTTATTTTGCTTTAAGTTTTTTCGCGTTTAAGTTTTTTTTTGTATCTATAATTGTCTCTCATCGGTTCAGATAATCTTTTTTGCGCTATTTTTTTTTCTTTTTGAAATGTTCTCAAAACGACTAAAAAATGTGGCCGGTTTTTCGCAACTAAATATTATTTCCGTGGTCAACGATCGCTTCCGCTTCCCAACCAAGCCTGTATATATATATATATATATATATATATATATATATATATATATATATATATATATATATATATATATATATATATATATATATATATATATTATATGTATATATATATATACAGTGGGTTGCATAAATATAGAGTCACTACTTTGTTTGTGTGAATTTTTTTTTTTTTTCACAATTATCTTTGAAGCCAACTAAATAATACGATTAAAAGTGTATTAAATGTCTTAATTAATTGATTCTCTATCGAATGGTCTATAATTGGAACTCGTTAGGTTAACCAGTCTTGAGTAATTATTAGTTTGATTAGAACATACCTGTATCTCTAATGTAGCAAAAATATTGAGTCAACTAAAATTTAATGACTTAAGTTGAAATATCTCAACAAAATGTTATCTGAGCGATCTAAAGTTTAGTGGTTGATTTTTTTCCAACTATATAAATGTTCTTGCGAAAATAAAATAAAATTATCATTTTTATATCTTGAGTTATTTGCATTAGTTATTATTTGGTAAAGTAAATAGACAAAATGGGCAGAAAAACTATTTCAGAAAAGGTACGATGGCAAATTGTAGGTCTGCTAAAAGATAAAACAAAAAGCCAACAAGAAATAGCTCGAATGTGCAATGTTTTGCTTAAATGTGTACAAACAACGTTGAAAAACCACAAGCTACATAATGATGTTAAAGATTTACCAAGGCTGGTAGGCCTTTAAAGCTAACTTCAAGAAACCAAAGTTATCTCTATCAAAAGGTTAGGCAAGACCCTAAAATTTCTTACCGCGAACTTGCTGAAGGGTTCACTGCATGGACTGCACGAAGATGCCTAAATAAGTAAGGCTTAGATTGCTATGTCGCTGCTCGAAAACCACTTTTGTGTGTCTCAGGTTGCCTAAAAAGATTAAAGTGGTCTAGAGAAAGACTTCACTGGTCTGTAGAAGACTAGGCCAAAGTTATTTTCAGCAACAAATCCAATTTTGAGGTGATAAATTGCAAGTCAAGATTAATCATCAAGAGGGTGGCTGCTGAAAAGTTCAAAGAGTATTTTTGTGTACCAAGTATAAAAGGCAGAGGAGGACCAGTTGGAATATGCGGATGCTTCTCCCATAAAGGAACTGAGTCATACAACATTTATAAAGAATTAACCAGTACAACTACAAAGAGATCCTCAAAAGTAAACTTTTGCCGAAAGCCAGAGCTTTTTACGGAAGACGACAACAATGGATTTTTCAGCACGATGACGCTATGGCTCACACTGCAATCTTGGTTAAAGAGTGGCTTGATCGGAAAAACATTATGGTCTTGCCTTGGCCAGCTTGTTCTCCAATCCCATTCAGAACATTTGGGCTTGAATAGACAAGAGATTGGTCAAAGAGAGCATAGCCAGTGTTGCGCAATTACACCAGGCGTTAGAAAAGCTTTGGAAAGAATTTCCAAGAGAATTATGCATCTGACTAGTTTAATCTATGTATAGACGTGTTCGTGCATGAGTGAAAGTTTTTTCAGAAAAAAAAAATCTTAAATTTTTTTTTTGAAAAAACTTTTTGTCTTATTTTGTTTATAAACTGTTAATAACCACTGTTAATAAAATTAAAAACAAATTAAATAATTAACTTTTTTGTTTGCTTTAAATGTTCAAAAAATATTAAAAAATCATATTAAAAATCAACTGACTCTATATTTATGCAACCCACTATATATATATATATATGTGTATATATATATATATATATATATATATATATATATATATATATATATAGAACCCTTAGATGTTGTCCGAAAGTTTTTTCGATATTTTGTTGACAAAAAGTAAAAATTAAAATGCAAGACCGGAATTTTTTTTTTTTAATAATGATAGACTGCCTGCCCCAACCAAACCCTCAGTCGATGTAGCAGCACTCCCTTGCGGGTCAGGCTATTTGTCAGTCGATGTAGCAGCACTCCCTTGCGAGTCAGGCTATTTGTCAGTCGATGTAGCAGCACTCCCTTGCGAGTCAGGCTATTTGTCAGTCGATGTAGCAGCACTCCCTTGCGAGTCAGGCTATAAGATAGTCGATGTAGCAACACTCCGCGCATGATTTACAGTAAAAAAAATAAAAATAAAAACATTTTATTAAAAAAAATAAAAATAAAAACATTTTATTAAAAAAAAAAAAAAAAAAAACATTGTTTATATTTTTAAAATCATTCAAAATGTTTTAAAAAAATTCAGAATGTTTTTAAAAAAATTCTGGTCAATTAAATTTGAGTTTTTGTTTTTTTTTTAAAAAAATATTAATTTTTAATTAAATTAATGTTTTTTACTTTCGTCCAACACGGAAATGTTGGACGAAAGTCAAAAGTAATTAAAAGTGACGTATGTGTTGGCGTAAGAATCACTTTTTTCCTTCCGCTCTTCCTAAAGCCAACAAACTATAGAACTATATATATATATATATATATATATATATATATATATATATATATATATATATATATATATATATATATATATATATATATATATATATATATGTATATATATATATAATAAATATGTTACTGTTACCCGCAGTACCAGGAATTAGCTAAATGCTAATATTTATAATATAATTTAATATTGCAACTCTGAGTTTCATGTGTTATCACAATCATCAGGCAAGTAGTAAAAGTTTAATTTTGCTACGATTTGTTTAGTGGACGTTACGGTTTATATTTGTATTTTAGATCGTTACGGGACGGAAATTGATTAGTAGTTAGGTTAATAATATTATTAATTTGTTTTTAGTTGGCTAATAACTGTGAAATAGTTATATGTTTAATGTTGTTTAAAATACTCTTTATGTGTTACTGTGTATTATTTGTGTATTAAAAAATAATAAAATAAAAATAAGAATTAAAATTGATATAAAAATATACATAATATTATGAAATATATTACAAAAGCTGTGTATGTGAGTAATTTATTAGTTAGCCTAGAGATATATGGAGCAGATTAGTATAGTTATTTTTATTTATAGTTGTTAGTCAGTTTGTAGCGAGCTTTGTAATTTTTTAATAAGAATTTATTTTCGTGGCGGCACTTTGATATAATTTCGGTTCTCTTATTTAACAGTTCTTCAGGTTTTGGATATGATATAATAGTAAATTTCTCATACAGACATAGTGGGCATCTTTTGGAAATATTTGAGTAGGGGGGTACTGATTTGAGAATAGACCATGTTAGCATAGGGGTTTCATTAAAATTGTTTTTTAAATCCCAGACATAGTTTGATAGGGCGGTAGAATTTTTGTATTTAATATTGTTGAATGATGATTTGTGGTTGTTGTATCTGGTTTTTTTACTCACCTTCCGTTACATACATCCACATATCTTCTAATCATCCACCACAAATTATTAAACACTTACCTACTTCAATATCAAACAGACTATCGCAAAATTCCTCCAGCGAAGTTATATTTAATCAATCTAAAAACGAATATAAACAAGCACTAAAAAATAGCGGATACAAAAACTACTCCCTCAAATATTAGATCAAACAAAAAATACCCCAGAAAAATCGTAAACGCAATATCATATGGTTCAACCCCCCAATTCAATAGCTAGTTCCTGGTACTGCGGGTAA
>NC_088931.1:78230000-78232500 GCF_038396675.1 Hydra vulgaris
ATATATATATATATATATATATATATATATATATATGTATATATATATGTATATATATATGTATATATATATATGTATGTATATATATATATGTATGTATATATATATATGTATGTATATATATATATATATATATATATATATATATATATATATATATATATATATATATATATATATATATATATATATATATATATATATATATATATATATATATATATATATATATATATATATATATATATATATATATATATATATATATATATATATATATATATATATATATATATATATATATATATATATATATATATGTATATATATATATATATATATATATATATGTATATATATATATATGTATATATTTATATATATATATATATATATATATATATATATATATATATCTATATATATCTATATATATATATATATATATATCTATATATATATATATCTATATATATATATACATATCTATATATATATGTATAGTTCTATAGTTTGTTGGCTTTAGGAAGAGCGGAAGGAAAAAAGTGATTCTTACGCCAACACATACGTCACTTTTAATTACTTTTGACTTTCGTCCAACATTTCCGTGTTGGACGAAAGTAAAAACCATTAATTTAATTACAAATTAATCATTTTTTAAAAAACCACAAAAACGCAAATTTAATTGACCAGAATGTTTTTAAAAACATTCTGAATGTTTTTATAACATTTTGAATGTTTTTAACAATATAAACAATGTTTTTATTTTTATTTTTTTTAATAAAATGTTTTTATTTTTATTTTTTTTAATAAAATGTTTTTATTTTTATTTTTTTTACTGTAAATCATGCGCGGAGTGTTGCTACATCGACTATCTTATAGCCTGACTCGCAAGGGAGTGCTGCTACATCGACTGACAAATAGCCTGACTCGCAAGGGAGTGCTGCTACATCGACTGACAAATAGCCTGACTCGCAAGGGAGTGCTGCTACATCGAGAACTCACAAATAGCCTGACCCGCAAGGGAGTGCAGCTACATACGACTGAGGGTTTGGTTGGGGCAGGCAGTCTATCATTATTAAAAAAAAAAAATTCCGGTCTTGCATTTTAATTTTTACTTTTTCTGTCAACAAAATATCGAAAAAACTTTCGGACAACATCTAAGGGTTATTTATATATCTATATATATATATATATCTATATATATATATATATCTATATATATATATATCTATATATATATATATATATATATATATATATATATATATATATATCTATCTATCTATATATATATATATATATATATATATATATATATATATATATATATATATATATATATATATATATATATATATATATGTATATATATATATGTATATATATATATATATATATATATATATATATGTATATATATATATATGTATGTATATATATATATATATATATATATATATATATATATATATATATATATATATATATATATATATATATATATATATATATATATATATATATATATATATATATATATATATATATATATATATATAGTTCTATAGTTTGTTGGCTTGTAGGAGAGTCCAAAGGAAAAAAGTGATTCTTACGCCAACACATACGTCACTTTTAATTACTTTTGACTTTCGTCCTACATTTCCGTGTTGACGAAGAAAACCATTAATTTAATTACAAATTAATCGTTTTTTAAAAAAACCACAAAATGGAAATTTAATTGACCAGAATGTTTTTAAAACATTCTGAATGTTTTTAGAACATTTTGAATGTTTTTAACAATATAAACAATGTTTTTATTTTTCTATTTTTTTTAATAAAATGTTTTTATTTTTATTTTTTTTAATAAAATGTTTTTATTTATATTTTTTTTACTAATCATGCCGAGTGTTGCTACATCGACTATCTTGTAGCCTGACTCGCAAGGGAGTGCTGCTACATCGACTCACAAATAGCCTGACTTCTAGTGCTGCTACATCGACTGACAAAATAGCCTCAGGAGCGTGCTACATCGACTGACAATAGCCTGACCCGCAAGGGAGTGCTGCTACATCGACTGAGGGTTTGGTTGGGGCAGGCAGCTCTCATCATTATTAAAAAAAAAATTCCGGTCTTGCATTTTAATTTTTACTTTTTGTCAACAAAATATCTTCGAAAAAACTTCTCGACAACATCTAAGGGTTCTATATATATATATATATATATATATATATATATATATATATATATATATATATATATATATATATATATATATATATATATATATATATATATATATATATATATATATATATATATATATATATATATATATATATATATATATATATATATATATATATATATATATATATATATATATATATATATATATATATATAGAACCCTTAGATGTTGTCCGAAAAGTTTATTCGATATTTTGTTGACAAAAAGTAAAAATTAAAATGCAAGACCGGAATTTTTTTTTTTAATAATC
>NC_088931.1:78545000-78635000 GCF_038396675.1 Hydra vulgaris
ACAATAAAAGATTGATTGATAATTTTTTTTTAACTTATTCATAAAATAAAGCAGAAATACTCATTGTCAAATATGTAAAAGATATTTCTTTATTATTATCTTGAATTTAATTAGAATACAATAAGAGTGATAGAACAATATTAAAAAAGTGTGCAAAAGTATTAGCGCACTTATGGTTTTTCATAGATTTTAAGAAAGTTTAATATTTTATGAGACCACCATTGTTTTTAAGGCATACCAAGACTCTACGCGGCATAGAATCTATAAGTTTTCTGATAAATTCTTTTGGCACGGTATTCCACAACTCTTGCATTTATGTTTTGAGCTGCACCAAGTTAGTGGGCTTGCTTTTTTGTAATTTGCAGTCCATCCAATTCCAAAGATTCTCAATAGGATTTGAATCAGGTGAGTGAGCGGGCCAAGGCATTAGATTCAACCGTTTTTCTTCCATGTATTGCTTCAATGAGCGTGCTCTGTGGCAAGGAGCGTTATCTTGTTGAAATTGCCAGGTGGAGTCAGCCTTGAAAACGTCCATTGATGGCTTTAAAGAATCTTCTAATATCTCTCTATATCAAAGTTGATTAAGGCAATCAGTGTAAAGATCCACCAGTCCATTTCTAAATCCAGCAATGCAGCCCCAAATGCCAATTGAACCTCCTCCTCCTTGAACTTTTGACATGATAAAACGAGGATTATATTTTTCGTTTTTGTATCTCCTCACGACAACCCTTTTCTATCGATTAATAAGTTCAAAATATGACTCGTCCGAGAAAATTTCTTTTCTCTATTGCTCTACAGTCCACGCAGCTCTCTCTTTGCACCATTTTCTTCTCTTGAGACGGTATTAGATACTTAATAGTGGCTTCTTTATTGCAAGATATGAATTGAAAAGTTTTTTCTTCATAAGCTTGCTAACTGTTGATCGGCTAACTTGATGTGCACCTAACGCTGTATTCAGGTCTGAGGCGATTTTGGCTATGCTCATGTTTGGGTTGCGTCTAGCGAGCATAATTGCATTATTTTCATCCTTTTCTGACATTTTTTGGGACAACCAGAGCAATTTTAGTTGTTGGCTGTTCCAAACTCATTATAGTTTTTGAGTGTTATTCTAATGCTGCATTCACTGATTTCAAGTTGGCGTTTGATTTCTTGATTGCTGAGACCTCGTTTGTTCTGGCCAACAACTTGCCACTTTTTTTTAATTGATATGCTCCTTAAACCCATATTTTTGTTGTTGCAATTTTAAAGTTTTAACTAACTGTATTTCAAATGATATTTCCGCCACTTCAATTTATTCTTCTTATATTTTTTATTGACTATTATTAATCAGCAGAGAGTTTTTAACAAAAATTAACCAAAAAAGTTTTTCTCAAAGGAATTAAACGAGTGTGCTAATACATTTTAAATGAGTGCGCTAATACCTTAACACACTTAATTTCAGACATTTTTCCAAATAGTCATTAAACTTCTAATTAACTCATAAAAAAAACAATCAGGTCGACAATATTTGACCTCATAATTAAATTTAATTGGTTTTTCCTTTCATTTAAAAAAAAAACTAGTTCAAAATTAAAATTACTTCACAATTTATATTGATTTGAAGTTGTCTATAATAAAAAAATTACGAGTGCGCTAATACTTTCTGGAAGCACTGTATATGTATCTTTCTCACTCACTCTCTCTCTCTCTCTCTCTCTCTCTCTCTCTCTCTCTCTCTCTCTCTCTCTCTCTCTCTCTCTCTCTCTATATATATATATATATATATATATATATATATATATATATATATATATATATATATAAATATTTATATATATATATATACACATATATATACATATGTATATATATTCATGAATTAAAGATGAAATATATACATATATATATATGTGTGTAGGGTAATTCCATGTCAATTGAGCCAGGCCATGTCACCATACATCTCAGATTTTGCTGAATTTTATACAGTTGAGAGTACTTAGTAAAACAAGAAATTCTTGAAAATTTTAGCTTCTAGCTCCAAGAGGATCCTGAAATATGATCATTTTACTTTCAACTGATCTTGGCCAGGCCCCTCTTGTCCTCTCAGAATTGAGAACTTTGTTTAAAGGTTCCAAGTCACATAGCTTTAAAAATATTTGGTATTTTGACTTAAAAATTTGTACCTGGCTATTTTCAGGGTTGAAGAATCCAATGAAATAATCAAAAATATAAAAAAATATTTTTAAGTACCTGTAATTATCAATTTAAATAAATATAGGCAATTTTTTATATACCTGATTTTGGTGCTCAAGAAACCCACGTGGCCTTGATGATATCAAAAATTTTTTTTTACACATTATTCTAAATTTTATGATCTTTCACAAAACATAAGAATTTTGATCTGCAAGTATATGGATTTCCATATATGGATAACGGGGCACAGGCCCCTCTTTTTTGTAGCGGAATCTTGCAATACATTTTCCACTACCTTTCAGACTAGCTAGAGCTATGAAAATTTCTGTATTTATATAGTTTCGATAAACGAGCATTTTAAAATTAAAAAAGAGCCCAAGAAACTAGGGGAAGGGGCTGGGGGCATGTGCCCCACTTTTTTGAGCAGAATCTTGAGATGGATTTTTCACTATCTTCCAGACAAGCTGCAGCTCTGAAACTTTCAGCATTTGTGTAGTCCTGATGAACATGCGTTAAAATTGTTTCAGATCAGACGACCAGATAGTCCATGGGGCTGGGGCACCTGGGTCCATGCCCCACTTTTTTTTCTCAAAAAAATTTTTTTTTTTCTTTAAAACTTATTTAAGATAACTTTAAAACTATTGTCTTCAATTTTTTTTTTAGATATTCATTTTTAACAAAGTTAAATATTTCATATGTTTAACAATGTTATCAATGTTTCCCAAAAATTTAGGAAACATTGATAACATTGCTTCCCAAATTTTGTGATTTATATTTGTTCCATTTGGTTTTGACCATTCTATGTTCAATAATCTTTTAAAAATGTTTTAAGAAACTTAATGTTTATAAGAATTTTGATTTGCATGTATAAGATTAAAAACAGTCTAAAGTAATGATTTTAACAGAATTTTATTTTGTATAATTTAAAATTTGAATTAAAAAAGAAAAATATATTTTGCTAATTCTAAAATGGTAACAGCAAGTTGTTAACAGAAACAAAAAACATGTCATTACACTAGTATAGAAGAAATTTGTTACCTATTAAAGTCATCATTAACATTTTTAACATTAACAAATTGAGTATAATTAAACTTTGTGAAAAGGAAACTTTTTTTTTGTCAAAGTAAGATAAAAGAAATCAATCACTGTTTAGTTTTGTATTACCATGGTGATTGCTTAAGTTGCTTTCATTAAATTAATTACTATTTGTTGCTCATTTTTAAATTAATCTCAAATTGCTTTTAGTGTTAAAGTAAGAATGGATTCATGTGATTTTGGAAAAAAGTTAAATGATACTTGTCATAAACTAAGTTATTGTAGAAAGATTGATTTAAAGAAATTTGATTGCTATAGAGAAGATGCCAGAGAAGAATTTATTTGGAGATCTGGAATAACAGATGATAAAATTTTAACAATCTGCCTTCATCATGCAAAGATTTTTGGTACACACTTTGAAAAGAAGCACGCAAAATGTTGTAATTTATTGAACAAGCATAAATCAAAAAGAAAAGCAATCAAAGGTAAATATTGTTGATAAAAAATTATTGTAAAATCTTTTTTGAATAATGAAATTAAAATCTACTAGTTTATAAAAGTTTGAAAAAAAGCTGATCTGGTTATGCATTATATATTGAAATAAGTACAAATAATTTTCATATTGATAGGTAATTAATAAAATCAAATTGTTCTTTTCCTTTCAGGGAGTCATGTAATAACATTAGACATGGCAAAACAATTAAGAATTAATTTTCCGAATGTTGTGCCTGAATATCAACTTTGTCGGAGCTGCTTTGATGCTATAATCAGTAAATTTCATGAACAAGATAATTGTGAACTTAAAGAATCTATTTCATGTGGTACTTCTGAAAAGTCACGAGAGGCATTAAATGTTAGTTTGGAAACAATAGGTGTTTCCCCCATAAAACTTCATAGCATTCCAAAGCATCAACGGTTATCTGTTGCTAAATGTAAAGTTATAAAAACAATGTTAAAGTATGAAGAGCATATTTCAAAAGTATATAATGTTAGGGAAGAAGAACTGAAACATAAAATTCCTCATACGAAAATTATTGACAAAAGTAAATGCGCCGATCTAGACAAACTAACAGCAGAAATAAAAGAAAAGAAATTGTTTCTGACCAAAAAACTAAAATTCAGTTGTTAACATTTACACCCGAGTCTTGGTCAAGAAATTTTGCTGCAAGATATTTCAACGTCACTATATACCAAATTAAAGAAGCGCGCAAACTAAAGAAAATAAGTGGGATTTTTTCAGTTCCAGGCATTAAGAAAGGAAAAATATTTTCAGAAATAACATTAAATAGAGTCAACAATGTATACCATGATGACGAATTTACTAGACAAATGCCTGGTAAAAAAGATTATGCAAGTATTGGTAGAAAACAACACATGCAAAAGCGCCTTATTTTATGTAATCTTAAAGAACTTTATGTTTCTTTTAAAACTAAATACCCTCAAGAAGTTATTGGATTTTCTAAGTTTTGCAGTTTAAGACCAAAATGGTTTATAACTGTTGGAGCATCAGGCACTCATTCTGTTTGTGTTTGTACCTTCCATCAAAATGCAATACTCTTGACCAATGCTATACAAATAAAATGTACTTACAAAGATCTGATGACAAAAGTTGTTTGTGATGTGACAAGTAATGAGTGTATGGTTCATCGATGTCCGAACTGTCCAGCTATAGTTTCTTTAAAGAAGTTTCTGGATGCACAACTAATTGACAATGACGAGGAGGTGTCATTCAATCAGTGGCAGAAAACAGACAGAACAACATTGATCTATCAGACAACAACAATGGAAGAATACAAATTGATGTTATCAGAGGCAATAAACAAGTTAACAGCTCATTCCTACATTGCAAATGGTCAAGCAAAATATCTAAAGCAACAAAAGGAAAATTTAGCAAAAGACTGCTGTATTGTCTTAGTTGACTTTGCAGAAAACTTCACTTTTGTGATTCAAGATGAAATCCAAAGTTACCATTGGTGCAAAAGTCAATGCACATTGCACCCCGTTGCCCTCTATTTATTAAACGAAAATGACCAATTTGAAGAAAAATTGTTTTGCTTCATGTCAGAAGATAATGAGCATGACACTGGTTTTGTGTATGAAGTTCAAACACAAATAGTTAACTATTTAAAAGAATATCATCCTAAAATTTCAAAGGTTCTTTATTTTTCTGATGGTTGTGCTGCACAGTATAAAAATTACAAAAACCTTTACAATATCTGTCTCCATAAAAATGATTTTGACATTGATGCAGAGTGGACATTTTTTGCTACATACCATGGTAAGTCACCCTGTGAAGTTATTGATGGCACTGTAAAACGATTAACTACAAATGCAAGTCTACAAAGGCCCATAAATGACCAGATATTGAATTGTAACAAAATGTTTGACTACTGTACTAACAATATTAAAGGGATTATTCTTTTCAAGATTGAAAAAGAAAGACTGACAGAATTGCGCACCACTTTGAAAACACGTTTTGAGCTAAGTAGAACAATTCCTGGAACTAGGAGCTATCATCAATTTAAACCAGAATCTATAGATACAATTAGCTTTAAACGAACAAGTGAAGATGTTCATATAACAGGCATTTTTTCTTTTTCTGAAATTCAAAGTTCTCAAAATGATCAGCAAATTAACATTGATGCCTTGAATTTGGGTGAATTCATTATGTGTAAATGTGATGCGTTTGATTGGATTGGTATGATCAATGAAATTGATAATATAGAGAAAGATGTTATGGTAACATTCATGCACCCGCACGGTCCTTTTAATAAACTTTTATGGCCATCTAGAGTAGATGAGTGTTGGGTGCCAATTACCAACATAACTTGTATAATTGATGCACCTGTAACAACAAATGGACGTTTTTATACTTTGACCGTCGATGCATCTAAGCTAATCTTAACATTATCTTGACTTTCTTTTTTTTGTATTTTATTTTGTAAATAATGAAGTAAAATGGAACAAGTGTAAAGCAATAAAAATTTTTAAATACAATATTTTTAAAGTTATCTTAAATTTAAGACACATTTATGTGTTTTAAAAAAAAAAAAAAATTTTTTCAAGAAAAAAGTGGGGCACGGTCCCAGGTGCCCCAGCCCCATGGACCATCTGGTCATCTGATCTGAAACAATTTTAACGCATGTTCATCAGGACTACACAAATGCTGAAAGTTTCAGAGCTGCAGCTTGTCTGGAAGATAGTAAAAAATCCATCTCAAGATTCTGCTCAAAAAAGTGGGGCACATGCCCCCAGCCCCTTCCCCTAGTTTCTTGGGCTCTTTTTTAATTTTAAAATGCTCGTTTATCGAAACTATATAAATACAGAAATTTTCATAGCTCTAGCTAGTCTGAAAGGTAGTGGAAAATGTATTGCAAGATTCCGCTACAAAAAAGAGGGGCCTGTGCCCCGTTATCCATATATGGAAATCCATATACTTGCAGATCAAAATTCTTATGTTTTGTGAAAGATCATAAAATTTAGAATAATGTGTAAAAAAAAATTTTTGATATCATCAAGGCCACGTGGGTTTCTTGAGCACCAAAATCAGGTATATAAAAAATTGCCTATATTTATTTAAATTGATAATTACAGGTACTTAAAAATATTTTTTTATATTTTTGATTATTTCATTGGATTCTTCAACCCTGAAAATAGCCAGGTACAAATTTTTAAGTCAAAATACCAAATATTTTTAAAGCTATGTGACTTGGAACCTTTAAACAAAGTTCTCAATTCTGAGAGGACAAGAGGGGCCTGGCCATGATCAGTTGAAAGTAAAATGATCATATTTCAGGATCCTCTTGGAGCTAGAAGCTAAAATTTTCAAGAATTTCTTGTTTTACTAAGTATTCTCAACTGTATAAAATTCAGCAAAATCTGAGATGTATGGTGACATTTTTGAAATTTTCTGGCTCAATTGACATGGAATTACCCTGTATATATATATATATATATATATATATATATATATATATATATATATATATATATATATATATATATATATATATATATATATATATATATATATATATATATATATATATATATTCATATCTATATATGTATATATATATATATTCATATTTATATATATATGTATATATATATATATATATATATATATATATATATATATATTCATGAATTAAAGATGAAATATTTATATATATATATATATGTATAAATGTGTGTGTGTGTGTGCGTATATATATATATATATATATATATATATATATATATATATATATATATATATACACAGCGGTGGCCAAAAATTAAAGACCACTCTTTTTTTTTTCAAAATTTAATTTTAACCTTAGTATAATTTTATTTTGGAAAAAGGTATCAAAAAAAGAAAAACATTTTTAGAAAGAATTTTTATTGTATTTTATATTTATTATAAAAGAATTTATAATTTTTTTACAAAATAATGTTAAAAAATTAAAAAACTGACTAGTAAAAAATATAAATGGGGAAAAAAATTGGACAAAATTTTAAGACCAGTTTCAAAAATATTTCTAAAAGCAATAAAAATATAATTTAGAAACTTGTTGTTCCTCCATTTGTTTTCAAGCACTCTTGTACCCGTTCTGGCATTGAATTCATTAAAGTTTTGATTACTTCATCAGGCACATTTTTCAAATGATGAGAGATTTCAATCCAAATTGTAAAGTTGTTCATCTTCCAAATTGTAAAGTTGTTCTTTATCAAGCTTGTGATCAAGCCACAACCATAAATTCTCTATTGGATTCAAGTCTGGACTATTGGCAGGCCATGGAAGCACTTGAATTTTATTAGAATTGAACCAATTGCTAACAACATGCGCTTTATGACGCGGCACATTATCTTACTGGAAAATAAATCCATCTTGCAACTCCATAAATCAATGCTAGGAATAAGCGAGTTTTCCAAAATTTCGATGTACCTTTCTTTGTTGAGTCTACCATCGAATAAATGAAAATCGCTAACTCCACAAGCACTCATACAGGCCCAAATTCCTATTGTACCACTGCCTTGTTTTGTTCGTTTTAAAATACATGATTCATCGAACCATTCGCTTGGAAGTCTACGCAACATTACGCGACCTTTTCTGTTGTCTACCTCAACGTTCATTTCATCACTAAAGACCACACGGCTCCACTGATCCGTTGACCAATTTTTATGTAGTTTGCACCACTCTTTCCTGGCAAATTTTTGTTTTTTATTTAAGCGTGGTTTTTTTGCAGCAGCACGCCATAAATAGTTTAAATTGTGGAGGACCCTTTGCATAGTTCTAGGGCTTGCTTTCAGACCATTTGACAGTATCCATTTCGTAGACAAGTCTGTAGATGATGCTTGTCTGTTTTCTTTCATTAATCTCACTAACGAGCGAACATCACGGTCATTTGAAATTTTATTGCGTCAAGTCCTATGACGATCATTAATTGACCGGGTCTCTTTGTATCGTTGAATTATGTTAATAATGCAAGAGTGAGACCTTCCGAGCTTTTCTGCTATTTGTCTGATGCTATAGCCTTCTTCTTTTAATACAAGAGCAGCGTATCTGTCTTTTTCTTCGATCTTTGCACGCTTTTTTGCAATATTTTTATATTCTTATTGCAATTTAAAAAATAAATGTTTATTTGATATTGAAACTCAGGTTTCAACATTTTATTTTATAGCCAACGTAATAAGCAATTAAGATAGTTAAAAAAAATAATGGATTATTATTTTTAATAAGTGCAAATTAAAGATTTGAAAGTGGTCGTTAAATTTTGTCCAATTTATTTAAAGAAGATTTATAAGTACTCATCAGTTTTTTAATAAGTTAAACGCTATTTAATTAGAATTAGATTAAAAAAATTATACCACTTTAATCCGTATGTTTTAATTAACAAGATATTAAAAAAAAAAAATTGAATATGTCAAGTAGAATCTTCTTAATTTTAATTTAAAGATTAAGAAACCAACTAAAAAATGAGTGTTCTTTAATTTTTGGCCACCGCTATATATATATATATATATATATATATATATATATATATATATATATATATATATATATATATATATATATATATATATATATATATATGTATGTATATATATATATATATATATATATATATATATATATATATATATATATATATATATATATTCATGAATTAACGAGAAAATATTTATAGGTTTTATCAATATTTATGCATGCCTGGACCCAGTTTTGTTTTATTAAACCTGGCCTTAAGTCTGCTCATTTATACTGTAGTTATATTTATATAATATTTTTATTATTATATTTGCAAAAAAAAGTTCCTATTAAGTAATTTTATTTTAATTTCCCAATGTTATTTAAAAAAAAAAAAATTGTAATATTTGCTTTTTAATAGAATGGAGTAATAGTATCCACATATGTCTGTCCAACTTGCAAGCTTGGGACAAAAAGTTATTTAAGCGGAGAAAAATTTATTTCTCCTGATGACAAATGTATGCTGCAAACTTGCCAGGATGTAATTTTTTTTTTTTTTGAGTTACACAAATATTTAATATAACTTTAAAATTTATTTGCTATTTATATTTTATTTTACCTAAATTGTGACCTTTTTTTATATAGTTATAACATTATTTTTTTTTATATAGTTATTACACTATTTGAAAGTCTCAAGTTATTTTATTAGTTATATTTTTAAAAATAATAACTATAATTAATAATAAAAATAGTAATAAATAAAATAATACACATTCACACAAACACACACACACACACACACACACACACACACACACACACACACACACACACACACACACACACACACACAAAGCTTTATTAGGTTGTTTTTTTTTTGTTTAGTTGTTTCCGTTTGCGCTATTTTGTTTATATTTGTTTTTTTTATTTTTGTTTCTTGTTATAGATTCTATGATTTATTTATTTTCTTGTTATAGATTCTATGATTTACTTATTTTCTTGTTATAGATTCTATGATTTATTTATTTTCTTGTTATAGATTCTATGATTTATTTATTTTCTTGTTATAGATTCTATGATTTATTTATTTTCTTGTTATAGATTCTATGATTTATTTTTTTTCTTGTTATAGATTCTATGATTTATTTATTTTCTTGTTATAGATTCTATGATTTATTTATTTTCTTGTTATAGATTCTATGATTTATTTATTTTCTTGTTATAGATGCTATGATTTATTTATTTTCTATATAGTAACTCATAATAAATCGGTAGTTTTTAATGTTTTGAAAACATAGCGAAAAATTGAAAATATTATTAATTTTTATTTTAATGTCTAAATGTGTTTTTTTTTAATGTTAAATAATATTGTTTCTAAATACATTGTTTTTTGTGTTTTGACATTGTAAAAATATAATAAATAAGTGAAATATAACAAAAAGCAACTGTTTTTATACTTAGATATATAAATTTTATTATTTTCTGTCATTTATTTGTTTATGCTATTGTATTTACATTTTTTAAAAACCTAATCTTGAAGATTGTTTATAAAGCGTATTTATTTCAAGTGACATTTAGAAATATTTTTGAATTAGACTTTAGAAATGTGAGTAATGATCACTTTAAAAGTTACTTTTAAATACCTTTTGTTTGAGAAATTTTCAATGTGTGGGAAACTTATACAGTTCTTCTACATATACTTGACAGTGTTAACAGTTAAGAGTTCTATAGTTCTAATGTATGTACTTGACAGTGTTAACAGTTTAGAATTGGTTTAGATTAAAAAGAAATATAAAGGCGATTTCAAACTTGTTTAATATAAAGTTGTAAAGAACTATGATTAAAAATTCAGTTACTTGATTATTTAAAATATTTAATGATTTTTTAAAAATTAGTTTATTAAAATTGCAAACATTTTTTAAATTACTTTAGGGTGATATGGTGGCTGAAAAAATTAATTGTAATCCACTTAGCTGTGATAAGTTTGGTAGTTTTACAGACCCAAAAGAATGTTGTTCAAAGTGTTACAGTGAGTATTAATTGTTTGTTTTAGTTTTAATTTTATCAAAATGGACTGGTTTAAACTATCCTCACTCATCATTTTTTATTATATTTAATCAATCATATGCAATAATTATTAAAAAAAGTCTGAGTTATGTATCTAAATAAAGGTATTTTTTCTGCCAAAGTTTCAGTAAAGTCAGCCATTATGATAGTCAAATATTATTTATAGCAACTTACCAGGTAAATTAAAATTTTTCTAACATGGCGGCAGATTTCAAACTATCTACTTCTACAGCTTGCTTAATAAATAAAGGTATCAGTGACACCCTTAGTATGCGAAAAAAATCCAGAATAAATTTAGCCAAACTTTAATTCTGATCATAAAGTTTGTCCTTCAGTAGTGTGTTCCAAATGGAATAGAAACTAATTTATTCCTAACAAAAGGCAAACAGCATGTTTTTTCAACCTGTTAGAGAGAATCTCAAAGGTGATTTATGATCTCAAAGATGGTCTATTAGCTGCTTTTTTTGCATTTTGCATTTTGCATTTTGCTAATATACATTAGGGTGGGGTGAAAATTACTTTTTTTAAAAATCCTGTTTACCCTTAAGTTTGTTCTATATGATAAAATAACACTAGATTTAAAAATTTTTTGAATAAAAAATATTTTTTGTGGTCCCAACTGACCCTTGAATATTTAACGAGTCCTTATATTATCTGAAAATAAAATTCTTCAAAAGTATGGTAATCAAAAGAAGCAAAATTTTATATAAGTTTTATAAATAGTCATCATTTATAAAAACTTGATAAGAATAGAATTATTAAAAAAAGTATATAAAAATACTTACTTTTTTTAAAAAAATGTTTAAAAGTGATAGTTGCAATAAAATTTCAACAATATTTTTATAAAATGATTACTATTTTTGAAATGTTTATAAAATTTTGCTTCTTTTGAGTACCAATTTGACAAATCTTTGAAGAAATTCTTTTGGATAATTTTAGGGACCTGTTCAGGGATCTAAAGGGTCAGTTATGACCTCTGGAAGTTTTTATTCATGAATTTTAAAATCCAGTGTTATTGTATCATATACAGTAATGTGCAAAAGTTTAAAAATATTAACTTTTTTCAGTTTTGAAGGCACAACTTTTCACAAACATTCTCAAATAAAATTTTTATCAAATGTGATTTATATTATTTGAATTCAAAATACCACAAAAATTGTAAAATTTAACTTTTATTTCAAGTTGTTTTTTTGAAAATGCTTCTCTGCAAAATTCTGAAACAATATCATCTCCCTCAATTGAATTCAGTTTTTTAAATAAAAGTAAAATTAAAGGCCAAAATGTTAGGGATGTAAACCCAATTATTTGTTATTTGGGTATTTGGTGTTTTTAGCACTATTTGGGGTCATCCAAATATTTGTATTTTTACCCAAATATTTGTATACAAATAGTGTGTTGACTCAACTAAATTTTATTTAGAAAATGATGAGTGAAGTGTGGAAACATTTTGTAAAAATCAGGCAAAATGTCAAGTTGGCAACTGTAATGAAGTTTGTATGATTGTTAATTATTAACAATCATACAAACTTCATTACAGTTTCAGTAATGAAGTTTCACTTCAGGAACAATGAGTTTGATGAATCATTTAAAATTGAAACATGGTATGGATATATCTCTCAAAAGAAAGAATACATCAGAATCAACAGAAGGTCTAAGTATTCAAAAAATTCAATGTCCAATAACAAGTTTTACAGTTTGAGAGTCTAGAGAGTTGGTAATATCAAAATTTGCAGCCAAAGATGGATTTTCAATTAATCAAATAATAAATTCGGATGCTACTAAATCATATTTGTCTTCACGTGGTCATCAAATGCCTAAATCAAGATCAACAGTTTGGGAAGACATTAAAAAATACTACAAAGAAGTTTTTAATTAATTTGTGTTAAAAATTCAAGAATCTTAAGTCATGGGAATGAAATTTAGTACAATAATTAATGAGTGGACTGATAACACAGGCCAACAAAAAAAAAAATTTTTCTGGTGCCGAGCAAACAATTTGTTTTTTGTATAGCATTTCTCATTTTGATTTCAAATATGCAACTCTTTTTTTACCATCACGTCAAGTTGTAAAGATATTTAGGTTTAAATCTTAAGTATTTAGGGTAAAGTCCCTAATATTGTCGAAAAAAAAGTTATTCAAAAGTATGTCAACCTGGTCTCGAAAGAAGCGTATTTTTATAGAGATTTTAGAAAAGACATATATTTTTACTTAAAATTTATTGACAAAAAAAATTATGTGAAAAAATGCTAAAGACTCTTAAAAAAATTTCAACAGAATGTTATTCAGCATTAATACAAAAAATACTTATTTTTATTACAAATGAATAACATTTTTAAAATCTCTATGAAAATATGCTTCTTTTGAGACCCAGGTTGACTGTTTATATCAAAAAGATCGTGAAGAATATAATGATAATGTGAATATAAGAATATAATGTGAATGTAGATATGAATGTGAATGTAGATATGAATGTGAATGTAGATATGAATGTGAATGTAGATATGAATGTGAATGTAGATATGAATGTGAATGTAGATATGAATGTGAATGTAGATATGAATGTGAATGTAGATATGAATGTGAATATAAGAATATAATGTGAATATAAGAGTATAATGATAACGTGAAGAATATAATGATGAAGATGAAGATTTTGATGAAAAACTAGATTTTGATGAACAAGAAAGATCTTTACCAATGGAAAAATCCTACTTTGATGTTATATCATTTGTTCAAGGATATGTGAGAAAATTTCAAAAAATCTCCATTCAAAATTGCTCGCTTTAAAGAAAATGTCCAAGAAACAACAGGAAAAGAGTTAATTCTATTAATTGACTACAAGATAAGATGGAATAGTGTACTTCCTATGTTGCAGAGATTTTATGAACTGAAAGAAATTGTAAAATCTACAATAATTGTATTTGAAGGTTCATATGATGACAGCATTGAAACTAAAGTTGAAGACATAATAGATTGTTTGATTCCTGTTGAAGAAGTTATTAAAAAATTAAGCTCTAAATGCTGCAATTTGATGGTGGCAGAAGGATCATTTATCTATTTATTCAACACACTCAACGCACAGGAAAGTGATATTTCACAAAAAATACTCGAAAATTTAAAAACTCGAATTGATTCACGAAGTAATGTCAATTTAATATCAACATTGATTTTTCTTTATACTAGTGATTATCCAAAGGAAAATAATTATTTTAAATATTTGTCAAAATTAACTATTAAAAAAGAAATTAAGGAACTCAATACAAGACTATTTGCAGAATCATTATTGGAGGAAAATAATGATGAAAATGATTCAAATACGACATCCAAGCTTGATGACACTATCAACCACTTTGTAAACCATCAGAAAACAGTCAAAACTTCGATTGAAAATGAAATTAAGGTGTTTGAAGGAACAAAAGAACGTACAAATAAACTTCAGATGATCAACGACGCTTTATTAACTGTGCAAGAAACAACATCATCAACGATGATGTTGTTGCTTGCACGATGCCTTATTAACTGTGCAAGCAACAACAGACTCATGAACAGACGTTGAAAGTGTCTTTTCTGTAGCTGGAAACTTCAAGACTAAACTTCGTAATAGAATGAAAGAAGAAAAATTGAATATGCTTGTATTTTTAAAATATTACTTCTTAAATAAAAGCTAAAATTTGAATTGAAATCAATTGATTTTTTTCATACATTTTACTATTTGTTATTTATACAAATATTTGGGGGATCACTATTTGGGGTATTTGGTATTTGTACAAATATTGAAAACCCAAATATTTGGCATCCCTACAAAATATTTGTGATATTTAATAATTCGTTGACTTTAAGATTTCAAAAGCAGTGAAGTATAACTGATTCCCAAAATGATTGCAAAAGTTCAGTTACTTTCAGTTGTATTTTAAAAGCATGGGAAAAGCTAAAAATTTTCAAATGGTATTTTAAAAGCATAGGAACAGCTAAGGATGTTTCAAATGATATATTGAAAGCATGGGAACAGCTAAGGATGTTTCAAATAAAATAAAGGAATTAAACTAAAAAAATGAAAACAGAAGGGTTTCTGAACTTTAAAATGTTTCTAAGCCAGAGATAAGTCACATTAAGAAATGATTTCATCAGCACAAATCTATTGAAAACCTTGCTTTAGAAAAAAGTTATATATGAAAAAGCTGATAGATTATTAGTAAGTTGTTTTAAGAATAATCCTTACTAGAACAAGCTATTGAACTTTTTTTCAATTATGCATCAGTTTCATGATACAAGCTGTAGCATTAATACAACTAAATGTCGATTACGACAAAATAATTTTTATGGCCACCATCCAGTCAAGAAACTGCTGATATCTACAAGAAATTTAAAATCCAGAATAAATTTTGTGAAAGATCATTTTAGTTGGACAGTTAATAACTGGTTAAAAGTCCTTTTCTCTGATGAATCAAAGTTTACTCTATTCAGTTGTGACAGAGTTAGGAATGTGAGGTGTCCAATAGAAGACATATTTAATCCAAAATATCGGTTATCTACTGTTAAATGTGGAGGAGGAAATGTTTGCGAGTGTTTTAGTTGTTAGTTGGGGGTTTGCGAGTTTAGTTGTTAGCTGGGAGGTTTGCGAGTGTTGTATTTGTTAACTGGCCCTATTCATTGCACAGAAAGTATTATGGACCAGAGTCTTTATATAAACATCATGAAGAATGTTACACTGCTACAATCAAAGTATAAAATGACTAACAAATGGATCTTAAAACAAGATAATGACCCGAAGCATTGTGCCTTGATTTGTTAGAAAATATTTTAAATCGCAAAAAATCAAAGTTTTTGGCCTTCACAGAGCCCATATCTCAATCCTAGTTAGTATCTTTAGGGGGTATTTCGACCAATAACTAGTTAATAGAAAATCAAACAACAAGAAGAATTTATTTGCTTTGATTTTAAAATGTTGGTATAACATTCCTCATAATGTTCTTATTAATCTAGTTGATCCTTATTGCTGTGATGCTGTTTTAAAGACAAATGAATATGCAAATACTATCTGTCCAACTATTATCTGTTTTATTGAAACTATTTTATTTTAACATTTTAATTCTATAAATTTTAGTAAAAAGTTTAAATTTTTTGAAATAAATATAATCAAAATTTAGTTGTTTCTAAACTTTGCATGAACAAATAAATTTTAAATAACCATTTTTATTTTACAATTTTTGTGGTTTTTATTTGAAATGAAATAATATAAAGCACATTTGGTAAAAATTTCAGCTTATTTGAGAAAGTTTGTGAAAAGTTATGCCTTGAAAAACAAAAAAATGTTAGTGTTTCTAAACTTTTGCACGTAAGTGTAGATCAAATCTATGGATGTAATTTCATATGTAATAAAATGTAATTTTTACCCCACCCTTACACCCTAGTTAACACCCTAACATGTAAGTTCTGTTATATAGATTGTAGTACAGATAATCAATATTGCAATTTATAATTCAGAAATTTTTAAATTAACCTCATTGAAATATTTTTTTCTTTATGTTGTAGTACAGTTTGGTTCAATAGATTTGTTTCTAATGTGATTTTAATTTTATTATTATTAATAAAATAGTCATAAAATTTTTACTATTAATTTTAGGTAGAACAGTTTCTTATGATTGTTGCAAAAATAAAAGTTGTAAGTAATATCATAGATATTAGTGAACTTAGAGATAAAAATGCAGAGCAATTTGCATTTAGGTTGTTAAAACATAAAATGGAACTTAAAAGCAATGTAGGTGGAGAGCATTTCAAGTTGCCAACAGATAGAAATCTTTTTTTTGTTACAATTTAAGTAAATGAAATCAAAAAGTGTTAATAAATTGGATCTCATTCCAAACTATTAAGAAACTGTTAAATGTGTTAAAAATCTCAAGTTTTTTAAGATTAAGCGTTAGTATTACAATAACTAAATTGACTGAACTGCATATAACTCTAGATACTTTATATGTATGTAAAATAATTTATTGATGGTGATAAGATGTTAGAGATATAGTGTATTTTAAGAGAACAACTAATGCTAATTTTGCAATGGATTTGATATATGGTTTCCAAGGAAGATCGAAAGTAAGAATTTATCCTAGAAGACGAAGGGTAAATGACTTATCGAGTACATTACCATTCATAAATATAGGAAGATCTAGATTGTTACCATAATATTTAGTCCCTGCTAGATTTATTGGAGATGGATGTCTTCTTAACTGCATCAGTTCATATTTTACCAATAATTGTTTGCTTGTCAAAATTTAATTGGTGAAATCACCAGTGTTTGATTCAAAATTGATAAATTGATGATAAAGACTTCAAAATGTCATTTTTTAATCTTCAATTATATGCAAAAAAAATTTGTTAGTGTTTCACATTAACATTTGTAGAAGAAATTAATTTTAGCTTTTTTTTTTTTTGGTAACTACGCAAAACAATATGTAGTGGTACCATTTTAAGGTTTTATAATATACAATACTTAGGTTCATTAATTTTTAAGTTTTAATACAAAATTAAGTTAAATCACGATTTAAATTAATTTTAAAGGTTCATTAATGTATTAAATATTTTTAGTTATATTATCATTAAATTAATCATTTTTAAGTGCTTGATGAGTGCTTAAAAAGTATTCAATTGCGTTTTTTTCTATTCAATCCCGGGATTTCATGGAGACAAATTTCTCAATCCCGGGATCTAAAATTCCCGGGATTTTTCAAGGAGGTTACTCTATTTCTTTTAATAATTTCTTTTCTTTACCTAAAGCGTTTCCATAATTTATGTTGAATTAAAGTTTTTAAAAAAAAATTGTAGAAAGTTGTTCAAGAAGATTATTTCAACATTGGAAACATGTGAGAGTAATACTTATCAGAATAAAACCTTTAAATTTTTTAGCACAAGAATTTCATAGAAATGGATATTTAATAAAGTTTTTTTCAAAAAGATTTGTAATTTTTAAAAGTTTAAAATTATTATAGTTTTGGGTTGCATAATTGATATACAACGATCATATTTTTTTTATATTAATGTTTACTTACACTGTTATTGCTACATTTTCCAATTTAATTTTTTTTTCTAAAATTTTTAGGTGACTCTTGTAGTAACGGTACGAGTTATTATGAAGGTTGCGAACGAAAATGTGGTATTGTAAGTAACTTTCAATGTGCAGTGAAGTCTCCTGGCTGCTGGTGTCCTGACGGAAAAGCTCTTAATGACTTAAATGAATGTGTTCCATTAAGTGATTGTAACTGTAGATCTGGATCAAAAATATATTTAGTAAGTTTTATTTTTCAAAAACATTTTTTAATTATGTTTTCAAAAATTTACAAAACTGTATATGACCGAGGCAAATCCAAGATGTTTGATCGAAGAAAATAAAAGTTCAGTTTTTTACGGATTTTATTTGGTGTTGTGATATCAAGGGTAAAAAAAAATGATCATAGTTTTATGGTAAAAATTTTACCTTGCCCCTAAATATTATTATGTATATTATGATGATAACTTTTAGCCTGGTCAAGCTGTGGTCCGCAGTTCTTGTCAAACTTGTATATGTGCAAATGGCGCTATGAGATGTTCTTCTAAGTGTGTTTCGTAAGTTAAAAGTTTCTTTCATTAACGCACAAAACAAAAAGTAAAAATATTTGATCGTTTATTCATAACTTTCAAGTTATTTGAAATTTTTACAGTTGTATAAATTTTTATTATTTACGGTTGTATGCAGATCCTTTCTAAATTACACTTGTTTGACTTGCGCATGATAATTTTTCAGTAAAAAAGGTTAAACAGCCAAGATTTTTTTTTGTAAAAAAGTAAAACAGCCAAGATTTTTGTTTGGTTTTATAATAAATCTCAATCATTTTTCATGTTTGCATTTTGTATTTTTATTTTTTTTTCCAAAAAGGTTCTTTATAATTGTTTGTTTTCTATTTATTTTTTATGCAAAAAAAAGTTGTTTCCAATATTTTCTGAGTGTTTTATAGACAATTTTTTGCAATTTTTTTGCAAAAATGTTTTTTGTAATAGTTTCATATTTTAAACATATAAAGAACATAAACCGAATAAATTGCTTTTGTTTTGTTTTTCATACTCTTTTGCTTTATTTAAATCACACTCATTTTCATTGAATCTATTAAGTCAATGGCATCAGTTACTAAATTAAATATAATATGGGTTCCAATGGAATTTTTTTTTAACAATCAGATATTTTGTTAGGAAAATAATCCACCTAAGAGACGTTGTTTAATGTAACTGGTTTTGATGTTATAAAACAACTTTTCTCCGTCATTGAAAATTTAGTTGTGCACTTAAAAGAATATATATTTTTGTTATAAATATAGTTTTGTTATAAATATAGTTTGTAATTATTTTCTTAATTTTTTTTTTCATTAGTGTTAGCTTTCCTAACACTAACGGAAAAAAAAAAAAGTTAAAAAAGAAAAGAAAATATTTTTTACTTGTGAACCTTATCAAATATTGCAAATAAAAAAAATAGTTTTAATAGAATATTTAATTTATTTATATAAATAATTAAATTAAATAAAATTACAATAACAAAATATATTATTATATTTTTAGATATAATTTCTAAAATATATATCCATTATTTATGTAAAAAAGATTAACTACATAAATTTCTATATTTTTTAATGTATAAAAAACTAATAGACGATTTCGGAATTAGCGTAGCCATCTTAAAAAAATGTTTGGCATTGTTTCTTTAAAATGGAATATCTATACAACTTTGCAATAAATGTAAAATGTCGAATCAGAAATGTTTTGCAAACTCTTTCATCTAATAAAGAAAAAAATGTGATAAATTAAAAACCATTGAGATAAAATGTCAGATGGAACATTTAGTCCTCCCTTATTTAAAATGTCAGATGGAACATTTAGTCCTCCCTTATTTAAAATGTCAGATGGAACATTTAGTCCTCCCTTATTTAAAGTATTTAAATAAGTATTTTAAACATAACCAGCCACATAGACAATAGAATATAAAGTTTCTATATTTTTACTATCTTCTACATCTGCTATATTGTAAATGATATTTTCCTATCATCTTAATCTTCAAGGCATAAAGCACAGTCTTGGCCATTATTTCCTTCTATATCAGTATTTAGCTGCATCATCAGCTTATCATGTTGAATAAGTAATTTTTACATAACTGATTGAATGGTTATAAAATAAGTATTGCCTGATCCTTGACGTAATTTTTCAAAGCATTTTTCAATTGGATCAAAAGGAAACCAACATGAAATTACATATTCATTTTCACTTGATAAAAGATGGTAAGTCAAATCAATTAGGCCACGAAAAGTGTCAAAGTGCCTTGTATCTCTTTTAAGCTGGCAAACTGTTTACCAGATGTTAGTTTCATATTTTTAGCCATTGCACAGTGGGTCAGGTGGTAGACAAAACCTAAAAAAAAATATTCAAAACCATATAATAAAACATATTCGTAATACTCTATTTTACTATTTTGAAAAATGTTTTGAGTATATTGAGTATCTTTTAAAACCACAAAAATCAGTTGCGGTTTCATGTATAATTAAAAAAAAAAAAAATTTCAAAAAAGCGTGAAATTTTTAATTTTTATGCATAGCTATAGTAAACATTAACTTCTAAAATTTTATGAGTGGAATTAGTTAATATATTTAAACTTTTTAACAGCACAACTTTACGAAAAAAATATAAATTAAAGATCAGCTTTTATAATATTAAAATAACAAGGTAAATTTTTAAAATTACAAGTTAATAAAGGCTTTAAAACAACAAGATAAATTTTCAATATTTAATACTTTATTTTTGTACAAGAAATTTCGCATAATTTAGGGAACCTACGAGAACCTATACATACATAATTTGCCATTTTCAAAACATAGGCACTAACAGTTGCCGCACCAAGAACTTCCTGAACATCTAACTGTAAAATAACTTCCAAAAACGAATCTTCCAACCATTTTTTGTAGCTACAACATCAATGTAAAAAATGTTTACATCATGTAAAATCACAGATGCATAAGCTTGTGGTACATTAGCAAACATTTCAGGAAAAACGCTAATATCTTTTAATGGAACGACATCTTCGTTTCCAAAATCTATGAACTCAACAACAATATCTTTTTCAGTTGAAACAACTCTCTCTCTATACCATGATTCATCAACACAATGCTTGGCCAAACATAACTGCTCAATAACAGAATTTAAAAGAACAGGTGCTCACGGCAGTCATGTTGGCTTTGAAAACTCCCAAAAGCTCTTTTAAAGAAATGCGAATATTTATGAAAACTTGATCCAAAACGTCCGCAAATGAGTCTTTTTTTCGAAAAATAGCGAAATATTATAAACTCTAATATTAAATTAGGGTTTAAATCAAAAAACAAAGTTTAAACATTTTTCATTTGTTTTTTTAATTTAATTTGCTCGTTAGAAGTTATAAAGATATTGAAGTTCACTCTATTTAAAAAACTGCTCGTTTTCTTGAAGCAATTAGCTTGATAGACAACATGAGGACCAGCTTAAGTATCAATACAGTTACTAAAGAAGACAGCTTTAAAGTGGATCTCAAATTCTAATTTAGTCATAGTTTACAACTATGACTAAATTAGAGTTATATAGTAGTTTTAAGCAAAATAACTATCAAAATGTCTGTTTTTAAAAGAAATACAAATATATTTACGACATTACAAAAAAAAAGATACATATTGTAAACTGGAGTTGTAGATTTATGTATTAGGAATCCATGTGGGTATTTTCAGATCATATGATTTATCATGGATGAAGGCTATCTAAGAGTTCGTTAGTTGGTTATTTTTCAATCAAAAAGACGACTCAGAAACCATTATGGATTTTTAAAATATATTATTGTTGGTGTTATGTTGTTAATTGGTATGTTAAAATTAAAATATTGATATTATATCATACGTTTGGCAGGGTAGAAAGTGTAATTTTGTTAATAAATTTTAAATTAAACTATTTTTAAATCTGGAAAAATTTAGTTCAAGATAAAATATTAAAAAAAAATAGTTAGTATTTATTTCACATAACTTTTGTATAACATTTCTGTAAATATTTTTCAATAGCACAACTTAATTACAACATTTTTATTCAACTAAATATTTTCCTGATTCAAAAGAAGTTTATATTATTATATACTTAGTTTTTAAATTTTGTATACTTAATAACTATTAATAATAATATAAATTTAACATATTTATTAAATATTTATATATTTTCTCAATTCATTTAATTACGTAACTTTTACACAATAGTAAATCTAGAGTATTTTTCTTTGTAAAGAAAGGTACCCCAGAAATATTAATAATTTATACCCTGGGTTAGCATGGCTAAAGTAAAATTTACTTACTATTTTTACTTTACTCTTAGTTTGAATCATATATGCTTGTGACATTTACTTATAGTATAAGTAACTCCTATAACATTTTAAAGTTACGTTACGCCTCAATCGGTTACAATTGGTAACAAGGTTACATGCTCTAATTTTTTAATTAAATACTATGTAAATAAACTTGATAATGCAGTAAATGTTTGTTTTACATTGCCGTATTGCTAAATATATTCGTTTTTTTTAATTGTAGTATAGCTTCGTCTTAATTGGTTACATTGTCACAAAAAAAAAATAAAGTCTCAATTCGCAACGTTGCGTTTCATTTGAATTCTTTTTTAACTTTTTAAAATGTCACCGCGATTGAGACGTAACGTAACGTAATTAAGCCAAGATTTGAGACATAACGTCTCAAACAGATTTTTTCTTAACGCTACGATACGACTGAAGTGGTTACACTTTGTTAGGTTAAATCCGTAAATTAACGTAAAGTAATTTATATATGTGACGCGTTTTTATTACGTATTCTGTTTTAGAAAAGATTTACGTAAAATGTTATTTAATGTAGACAATATGTGAATTAAATCAAGTAAAAAAAATATCTCATAAAACAAGTAAACAAATTACTTGTGGGTTAGTGTTTTCAAATAAGACTACTTTAATTGCAATAGTGTTGACAAATGTTTTGATGCATTTACAACAGCATTCCCACTGGGTGGGTTTAAACGTAGAAGAGTGGCGAAAAGTTCTTATATAAATTAATTTCAGCGTATTAATTTAAATAAGATTTTTTCGTCACTCTCTTACGAAAAAACCCAGGCAGTCGCAACACTGATTTACAATATTGTTAATAAATAATATAATTAATAAAACAAATTTGTTAAATAATAAATATTTGTTAATTATTTGCAGTGCGTTTGTCGACTAAAAAATAATTTTGTTGACTAAAAAATAATGTTGGAAATTAAAAAAAAAAAATTTTAAATTCGCGTATTGCTATAGCAATACTTGAATTTAAAAAAACAACACTTTTTGATGATAATTAGCTAATTATCATCGTTTATTTTTATTGTAGAAAAGATAACTTTAAATTTTTTTTTATTACAAATTTGTCAAGAAAAAAAAGGAACTATTCGCTCTCGTTATCTTTTAAACTTATTTTTATACCGTTATAAAATTACTGTTTAAAAATTTTATAACGTTACATTATGTTTTAATTGGTTATAGTTTCTAAATTAATGTTGAATCTTCTCTAAATACAACCCACAAGTAATCTAATTATGTAATAAGAAGTGGATTGTTTTTTATTGCTTTGCTTTAGGCTTAGTAACTAATTTTACTATTGCAAAATCACAATGCTCGCTAATTATTAAATTTGTTATTATTGTTAATATTACTGTTATTATTATTAATAATAATATATGATTGTAATTAGATTGTAGATTTAGAGGAAAATAAATATCTTGTTCTGTTCTTTGATTTAAAAAGAAACTATTCCTTATTACAAAATCTTCCAAACGCAAACGCATATCGTGAAACAATACCTTGCGTAATTTAAAAACAATCTACATTTGTCACAGATTGTTGTTGTTACACATTATAACCCTAGATTTATAATGTATCGTACGCAAACCATCTTCGAGATCAAAAAATAGTATAGTTTATGGTCAGGCTTTTCAAATAAATATATTCATATCTACTAAAGAAAGTCTAATTGAAGAGATGAATAATCATGCTAGAACCTAAATTGTTAAAATAATCAAATTATCCTTTTTACAACGATGGCAATAGTTGTATTGGTTTTTACAAAATTTACCGCTGAAATTATGACTATGACTCATACCGATAATAAATTCAAAAGTTAATTAATTAGGGGATCGTGGGGCACCATGACGCACTTTTGAATTTTGCTTCGTGAGCACTTATTTAATACGCCTTTTTTTTTTTAGAAAATTGGTTTAATTTGTAAATTAAATTTGTACCTACAAAATTAAATTTATAAATTACCAAAATATAAAACGTTAAACTTGTGAGACTATTTAAAGTAAATTTAAAAATTTGTTGTAAGGTACCCTACCCATGGGGTACCTTGATACACTCTATGAGCATCATTAAAAAGTAAATAAAAAGTATAAAACATAAAGAAAAGGAAGATTTTTATATGAAATATAAAAAAATTATTATTTATAACCCAAATAATGCATCCAATGGTCCAAATCACGTTTCAGAAGACCAGATAATATATTGTTTTAAGTGTCATTCTTAAGCGTCAATAAATAACGGCTCTGTATCAGAATAGGATCTCCTTGTATTATATTTACATAAATCTTTTTAAAATTAAATATAGATATTAAAAGAAATAATTTTTAGATTTGTTTATGACACAATGGAGTACTATTCTACAGTTTTAGGACCCCCCACAAATGCTGTATCAAGTTACCCAATGCTTTCTAATAGAAAACAAACGCTTTATTTTTAGTATTAAATTGTTTTATCAATGATTTTGTTAAATGAAGTAAAGAGCTTTTAGATTGCAATTTACAAAATAATGTTACTTACCGTAGGCACATTGAATGAGATACCTTAAAACTTATGAGCTTTAAAAACTAATAAATTACTTTGTCATCAAAAAAACACAAATTTTAACCCCTCGCAGGCCTAATAATGTTAAATTATATATATATTTTTTCAAAACATAGCTTTAGTAGTAACTGTTTCACTGTATGAAAGTGGTTATTACAACTTTTAAGATGGTGCCCCACTCTCCTCTTTAGTGATTTCTGTCAACGTCAGACTTCTAAAAATGTATATGTTCTTGAACTTAAGCAGAGCAGTAGGCTTTTTTACTAGTTAATAAATAATTCCTTTTTTGACTGCATGGTCAAGCCATAACTCTTTGTACTTGCATGTACACTTCGCTGTGTCTGTCCCTATTCGAGTTAGTTGATGTATCGACACTCCACCACGTCTGTCTCTATTTGAGTTCCCAATGGGCACACGGACGTCCATAGGACATCCAAAATGGTCCGTTCGGACGTCCATTGGACGTACTGCATGCAACAACTTTCGTCCGTCCATTTTGGACCTATAAAGTACAGTCCGTTCGGAGGTCCACAGTAGACGCTTTTGGACGTCTTACGAACGTCTAAATTTTTTCCGTTCATTCAGCGATTAATTTTATTCAGCTCATTGTCATACTCCATTACTAGCAATTATAAAAAATGGAGTCTTGATATAAGAAATGAAGTCTTTTTTTTTCCAAATTTATATACGCGTTTTTGGGATTATACACGCGTTTTTGGGATTCAGCACGAGGGGTTACCCTCATTAAGGTAATAATAAGGTTACTTCATAAATAATTAAATCTCAGTATTGACACAAGTCATTTCAAAAAAATAAAAAGAGTAACATCTTTGAGAATATTAATATAACTGTTTCACGTTTTATTAACATAACTGTTTCACGTTCTGCTATTTACAAAAATAGTTTACTCTTTTATAAGATGCAATAGCTATAAACTCGCATTCAATGCTCACTTTTTATACATTAATAATAAGGAGTGCTCTAAAATTACTTTTTCCTTTTTTTCCATCCTCGCTAAATAATGCCTGTATTCCATGATAGCATTCAAAATATTTTTAACTGTTTTCCGTGGAGTTGCTCCTCCCACTCCTCTCATTTGAGTAACCTATTATTAAAATAAATAAAAAACATGATTAAATATTGAACAAAATTTAAATACCATATAGTTACAACATATTGTGAGCAAATTAATCACCTTTTTTTATAAGTACTATTGTATATAAATATATATATATATATATATATATATATATATATATATATATATATATATATATATATATATATATATATATATATATATATATATGTATATATATATATATATATATATATATATATATATATATATATATATATATATATATATATATATATACATAAAACTCACAGCAGTAAAAATGATTTTAAAGCATGAGGCCACAGAGTTTGCTTGAATATTTTTGTTATATTTTATTCAAAAAAAACGAGGCGACCTCTGTGACCACTTGCTCAAATTAATCAATGTTTAAGAAATCAAAAAATCAGCAAAAAAATGCTATGCAAAAACCTTTTTTTCTATTTCTAGTTTTACATTCAATTAAATATATGATTATTTTAATTTCGCATAAAAATAATATAGAAATGTAACACTTATCATATATATTGAAAGAATTTTAACAAAAATGCGAGTTTTTTAAAACCTTAAAAAAACCTTTAAAATATCAAAAGTTTAAAAAAACTTTAGAGATAAATAAAAATTGAATGTAAAAAAAAAAAAACTTAAAAAGTTTAAATATGAAAAATCACTAAAAAATATGTACAAAATCCTATTTCCGCTAAGCGATGCATAGGGCGTCCTATGGACGTTCAAGGACGTCCTGTGCCTATTGGGTTAGTCAATGTATGAACACTCGTTTGACATTAAATTCATTCATTAATGAAATGTTAGCTTGAATTTTAATACATAACAACTTTGTTTTAGGAAGTTTACTCGCATAAGCTTTAAACAATTTAATTTAAACTTTTGGTAAAAAGGATAATATAAAAGATATGCTCTCGAGAAAAATCATTCTAAAGACTCCGTAATAGTGTTATTTAGGTAATTTATTAGTTGTAAAAAAATTATTTTCTAAACCTTAGAACAATATTGTTAAGTTAATGGGACAAAAACAAAGTTACTGAGTCTTAAGATTTAATACAACTCTTTTTGACGTAACAAGAGCGAACAAGCATTTAAAAAAAAAAAAAAATACTTGTCCGAACTTGAGCGAACAAGTATTTTTAAAAACAAAAAATATACTTGTTTCGCTCACTTGTTTGGGGAAAATTATAGAACCAAATCAAACTTGCGAAATCCCAGGTCCCTAGGACAATATTCTCAAATTTACATTTAGTCCGTGATCTTATAGATCACGCAGAATTTAAAAATCTACCTAGTTTCATTTTGTCTATAGACCAAGAAAAGGCTTTTGACAAAATTGATAGTGCGTTTCTGTTGCAAATTCTCTAAAATTCAATATCGGAGAAAACTTTGTATCCGTTGTTAACACCCTATATTTAGAAGTTCTGAATTGTGGTTTTTTGTCGGTCTTCTTCCCTACGGAAAGAGGAGTCAGACATGGCAACACTCTCTCTCTTCTGCTGTACTGTTTTTTTGCCGAAGCTCTTGATTTGGTGGTCAGAGAGGATAGCAGAATAGAGAGTTTCCCACTACCTGTAACACCGAAACCCCTTAAAATACAGCAGTACGCAGACGATTCGAACTTTTTGCCAGGAACGTAAAATCTGTCAGCTTTTTTTTCGAAAAAATAAAACTGTTTGAAAAGTTTGCAAGTGGTTCAGTGATCAATGCCTCAAAAACCAAAGGTCTCGCTCTTGAGGGCTTTGATCCTAAAGTGTACGCAGAATTTTAACTGGCTAGTAACTCTAAACAAAGTAGAGAAAAAAATTAAGTGTCTGGAACGACATACTTTGTGATTTGGGGAAAGATTATGTTGATAAATATGCTAGCAATGTCAAAAGTGTGGTTTCTGGCAAGTGTGTTGCCCATTCCCGATTGGGTAATAGAACGATTGCATAAAGCCATTTTCGAAAATTTGTGGCAAAAAACGAATTTCAATCCGGTCAAGAGAAAGACTCTTTTCCTACCCGTCAAAAGCGGGGATCTAGGAATTTTATCTAAAAGGAGCAAAGTCTTGCACTTTGCCTCAAAACGCTATTTCAACTGAAAGAATGCGGAGAGGATAAAACTCACCATTATTACTACTTTTCAAAGTATTGGTTGGTTCACTTAAAAAAGTTATGAACCAAAACCAAAGCTGGAACTTTTTAAGACAAACAATTTTCCAAAACACTGGTTCAACAAAACGGTTCAGTACTACAAAACAACAATTGAAATATTAGGCAAAAATGGGTCCACTGAGCACCGCAGAAGTGTATTTAACTAAGAAGTTCACACCTTCTTTCTTACCATGACGCGAATATATTCCCAGAGTTCGTTTATAACCTGGAACTCCTGCTTCTAATGTTAGCGCTCTTACCACTGCGCCACGGCCGCACAATAGAATAATTTAAAAATAGAGTCGAATAAAAATAGAATAGAATAAAATAAAAATAGAGACCTAGAATAGTGCCTTGTGGAACACCACAGATTATTCACTTTGAAGGCCATCATTAGAGGTAACAAATTGCTTTCTATTTGATAAGTAACTTTGAAACCATTTTAGCATATTGTTATTGATTCTAAATAGTATTCGAGCTTTTTAAGCAATGTTTAATGGTCAACGGTATCGAAAGCCTTCAAAAGATCAATAAAGACTCCTTGGGTATTTTGTTGTTTTTTTCAAAAGATTCTGAGATTTCCCTAACAAAATGAATAATTGCGTGCTCAGTTGAAATTTTTTTAAAACCCAAACTATTTGGTATATCGTATATTATTTTGGTCATTTAAATATTCTATTATATATTTATGTATTTAAATATTCTATTGTATATTATTCTTTCTAATAATTTTAAAGAAGTTTAAAGAACTGAAATTGAGCGGTTGTTGTTAATATTTGTTTTATCGCTTTGTTTGTAAATTGGTATAACTTTCGCAATTTTCAATTGATCCGGGAAAACTCCTTGTTTTATAGATGCATTAAATACTTTATAAAGCACTTTACTTTATAAAATACTTTATAAAGCACTTTACTTTATAAAACACTTTATAAAGTTTAATAGCATATCTTTCAGACTTTCATAACAATCTACAACTATGTTACCACTTACTTCATCAGCACCAATTGCTTTATATCTTTTTAGAGATTTAAAGGCTCTATTAAGCTCGTCGTGGGATAATTCAGAAGAATACTCATTGATATAATGAGATTTATTTATAGGACACAAGTAGTCTTCAAATGAACTCTCGGTCATAGGAATTTTTTTAGAGTGATTGGTTCCAATTTCAGTAAAAAATTTGTTAAATATATTTGCAATTTTGTTCGGTGTACATCTTCATATTTACATCTTCAAATTTTATAGTTTGTGGTAAAGAATTTAAGTGATTTTTTGATTTTCCTGTTATTTCATTTATTATTTGCCAGGTGCGCGTTGAGTTGTTTTTAAACTTATTGATCAGATTAGTATAACATTTTTTTTTAGGTTCTTTACGAATTTTTTCTTATATATTTTTAAAATTTTTATATATTTTTTTATTTGCAGAAGATTTAGTCTTTAAATATTTTATATACAATTTTTGCTTTATATTCGAAGATTTTTTTAAGCCTTTTGTAATGCAAGGACCATTAAATGTTTTATGAATCTTATAAATTTTTCACATACTAGAAAGTTCGCGTCATATAACTTACTAAGTAGAATTTTGAAAGAGTTTATTATAAATAGTACTTGCATTTTCATTAAAGTTGATATGACCCTAATGAAGTAATAATAGTAGATGTTTAAATCATTTATGTTTTAGTCGTTGTAAATACGTTTTTTTACATTTCTATTTTGTTTAATTTTATTTGATAATGTTGTGTTAAGGTTTAGGAAAATAGGGAAGTGGTCCGATATATACCCAGACCACTTGGTAATATGAGCCCTTTAAATTATCTAAAAAAAATTACATTAATTAAGTAAAAATACACCAACCTGATAATTATAACTAATTTTTGGAATATAATGGTTCGTTTTTAACAAAACTTAAAATTAAAAGATCAAACTTTAAGCCACTTTTTGTTGAAACAATACTACCATGTGTTCCGCAAAAAAAATTAGTTCGTTATTTTTTCAATTTTATTATCTCAAACCTTTAAACAAAAAAAATTCAAACTTTTCGAATTTAAATTACAGAAAAATATTTAGTATTATGAAAATATTTAAACTTTTTACTATGTTTTGTTTTTATTCAAAAATCAATTAAAACCACTGCTATTTTAGGTCTTTAAGCTAGGTAATTTCAATCAAAAACACCGGGTAGTTTGAGCATGCTCAAATTAGCTAGCGTTTTTCAAAAATGGTATTTTTAAATAAAGTCAAAATTAAATGTTTCTACGCATTGTTTTTCAAACAAAAATGGATTGAGTTTTTAGCTAACATATTTTTCTTTATGAAAAAACTTATTTTGTTATTTTAGCACCAAAATTTCGTGCCACAGATTCATTCATGCGTGATAATATTATTTTAACAACGCAAAATATTTAACAGTGTTTTTAATTAGATGAAAGCCGGTAATTACTGCATATAAATTTACGCTAATTGTACTGATTTCTGTTATCACCACATAAAACCGATTCAAAAATCCAAAGCAATTTTAACTTTACAGCTTACATCTAAGAAATCTTCAAGTATGCTCATATTACCAAGGTGCTCATACTACCCTGATCTACCGTATATGCCGTATATGTTTGGAAAAATTGCGGATATTGGAGCCTGAGAATTAAAATAACCCAAAAGGTTCGCTCCTCTTACCCCGAATGTGAGGGCAATCAATTAATACAGTATACCTTTTAACACACTTATACTATCTACTAAGCTTACCAACTAATACTAGAAGTATGCTTTCTTTGCCGAATAACAACTAAAAAAGGGCCCTGTTTTTACTTTGTCTTCACCTTTAAAATTAACAAAAGCTAGATCACTTAAAGCAAAAACCGAATTGCAAAAACTAATAAGATTAAACATTTTTTAAGTAACCGCAAAAAAACTTTTTTAAATGTTTTAATCTAAATAAGCAATTTAGATGCACATCACAAAAAAATTTTATTCAAAAGTATTTGTTATAAAAAAAATAAAAAAACAACCTTTAGACAATCTGATTTGGAAGTAAAAAACTTTGACAAGATTCAATGAACCGAGAAATAATATTTATTTAGAAAGTTATGAAAAATTATTTTTGAAAATTGAAAATTATTATAAAAAATTAATATTGTTCTCATGAGTCAACAGTTCTGAAGAATCAATTATTCAGTTTATGCAAGTCGGAAACACCACAACAAAAGAAAAGCTTAATTTTTTTTTTCTAATTCTTTAACAGCGGTTTTCTGTGATAAGACCTTACGGTCATCCTGAGCTGACCTTACGGTCTTCCTTGAGTATCCACGTTCTTCATTATTATTGTTTATTTTCTAACGATATCTTTGCATGTAATCATATATATATATATATATATATATATATATATATATATATATATATATATATATATATATATATATATATATATATATATATATATATGTAATCATATATATATATATATATATATACATATATATATATATATACATATATATATATATATATATATATATATATATATATATATATATATATATATATGTATATATATATATATATATGATTACATATATATATATATATATATATATATATGTATATATATATATATGATTACATATATATATATATATATGTATATATATATATATATATATGATTACATATATATATATATATATATATATATATATATATATATATATATATATATATATATATATATATATATATATATACATATATATATATATATATATATATATATATATATATATATATATATATATATATATATATATATATATATATATATATATATATATATATATATATATAATCATTTATAAAAGTCTTTGTATAAAAATAGGAAAAAAAAAATTTTAATAAATGTTACAAAAATTTTGTTAAAAATGTAAACTTCAGATAAATTAATCAAGAAATAATTTTTTTAAATTTACTTCTATGCTTTATATGAAAACTTTTATAAATGAATAATATTAATTTCTCAAAACCTTTTAAATGTGACTCTGCAAATTTTTCCCGTGTACTCTTTATATGTATATATATATATATATATATATATATATATATATATATATATATATATATATATATATATATATATATATATATATATATATATATATATATATATATATATATATATATATATATATATATATCTGTATCTTAAATATTGTAATGTTTAAGATAAAAGTATAAATTGTATTTTAAATATTACAATATTTATAACTGTATAAAAAAATGTATTATGGTACATTATCCAATAAAAACTAAAGCAGTCTCCACACTGTTCACTGACTGTAAACTCTTTCGAAAACCAAGAAGATAGGAATCTTAGGTGGATAGAAATAAGTTTTTAGTATTGCAAATTTAACTTTACTCATTTGCAAGAGTTTGAGATAAACATTTATTATTTTCAAGTTTTTCGCTGAACTATAGGTAAAGTTTTTTTTTTTTTTCTTAAGTCTTTTACTTAACAAGAGGTCTAAGTTAAAAGTGAGATAAATAGTCAAGTTGAACTAAAAGGCTCGTTCCTATCTATCCAAATCAGTTTGGTGAACAATTTGGAGACTTTGTTCTACATATAAGTCTACATAGAACAGATTTACCGCGCAATTGTAATAAATTTAAACCATTCGGAAATTTTGACTTATTAAATGTTCATGTTGTTAAAAATTCATTATGTTATTACATCAAAGAAATAAGTTAGAATCATCAATAAAAAATTGTCGGTTAAAAGCTTTAGATCTTTGATAATTAATAATCTTTAACAATCTTTTTCTTTTAGTATTCAAAAGTTACAAATGACATGCAAAAGTATGTATGGTATTTTAAACATGCATACTTCATTATGTATTTCGATTATTTCATTCAAAATTAAATTTTCAATATTCTACTACTAAATTTCAAAAAAAAAATTTAATATTCTACAAAAGTAAATTTGAATTTGAATCTTTTATTAGTGATTTGTAAATTTGGACTTGTGTTGTTTTGAATATTTTTCTAATTATTATTTAATAAGTTAAAAACTTTAAATCCTTTTTTTGTAACATTAATTTATTTTTAAGATTTTAAATTCATTGTCCAGTTTAAGTTTTTAAGTTAATTATCTAATTCATTGAGTTTTTCCTTAGAGCACTAGATCTGTTATTATTTTCAGTGATTATTAAATCTGGTGCAAGTCATCTTGTCCTTAATATTATTTTGAAAAGCCAGTAGAATCATTCATGACGCATGAGTGGGTACATGAAACAATTGTTTAAACATTCTAAAAATCCTTTAATCTATGTTTTCCATTAAACAATGAGTCTGAAATACCTCAGACTTATTGTTTTATATTTGCGTTATTTACACAGTTAGAAATGTTGCTTGTTCTTCTTTTAGTTTCCATAGTAATGTTTGATTTTATTTTTTACCAACAGATTGATTTTTATAAAAAGATATAAGTGTCAAACTTTTTTTCAAAATCTATTTCATTTAAGTTTTTTTCCTTTAACCAAGTAGTAAATTAAAACTTTGTCGATACATTAAATTTAAATTTGTTAAATACTTTATTTTTGCATGCTTAATTTTATTTAAATCCTTAGCGACACTAAGAACTTTTTTCTGATATGATAAATCAACTAGTTCAATAATCATTAGAATTGATTGACAATATTGGATTTTTCTAGTCCAATAGCATCAAAACACAAATATTTTTATTATTATCATCATCTTTTTGTGTTGAATCCTTAATAAGTTTTTTTTCTTTTCATCTTTTTTATTATCATCTGGTTTTTGCTGAGCTAAAATTGCTAAACAACAGTTTATTGTATATTGATTATTTTGTTCTGCTTTTTTAAATTGTTTTTAAACATTTAGTTCCCTGTTAAATCCATTTAAATTTTTTTGTATTCTTATAATAAGTTCAACTAATTCCTGGCGTAGCAACTCAATAGCAGTGGCAAGTAGCAAGTATTTTGTTTGCAGAGTTAACTTTCCGGGTTGTGTTGATATTACTATATCTAAACTTTTATTATTGGTAATTGCTTGTGGTTCTAATTTAATTTTCAGGTATGTTATCTTTTTTAAAACTTACGGACCTTGCGGAAGTATACCATTGGGAGTTATAAAATCGGAGTTGACTGTAAAGACTTTAATTATTTAATCTAAAAAATCAATAAATTGAAAACACACTTAATAGAGCAACACTTTCCCCAAGTGTCTAATCAAATTGTAAACATAACAAAAAACAAATCACTTCATCGGAAGCTTTGACTTTTGCGTTCTTATTAAACTTCTACTGTTGATAATAATGCGAGGAATTTCAACGGAATTATCTATAATATAACTAGTTCAACAAAAATGTTTTGTCAAAAAAATATTTCAACTTTAATAATTAAAAATAAGTAATACAAAAATAACTGAAAATAAATAAAACAAAAGTAATTGGAAATAAATAAGTAAAAAAATAAATTTACATTTTAGTTACGCTTAGTTTGCTATGTGAAACGAAAAGTTGTGGAATGCATACTTTGAAAAATTTCCTTTCTTCGTTTAAAATATTTATGAAAAAGTCTATTAACCATCTAAAATGCATATTTTATTTATGAATATTATGTTATTATGTTTATTGAAAATAAAAATAGTCTGAAGCTTTTTAATTTAAAATATTGAACAATTTGAGGGGGTTAAAAATTTTATAAGGTTATAACATTTGAACGCTAAGAGATTATTGCATCAAATTTAAAATTTATAAATAAATATAAATTTATTAATGAATGATGCATAAAATATTTTATCAGCTTGTTGCTCTCACGTTTGGAGCAATTGTGGTTAAAATTTTAGGGCTCTTTTGTTCCCAGGCTCCAATCATCAAATTTTTTGAAAAACATCCTTACTTGACATAAGTATAAACATATAAATGTTTGGAGTTTGTTCCATGAATGGAAGTTAGTTATCTCAAACATCAATAAATGCTTGTTCCGCCCCTGATATATATATATATATATATATATATATATATATATATATATATATATATATATATATATATATATATATATATATATATATATATATATATATACATATATATATATATATAGATATATATATATATATATATATATATATATATATATATATATATACATATATATATATATATATATATATATATATATATATATATATATATATATATATATATATATAATATTAAAAAAATTTTAGATAATATTATAAAGCTACGAAAAGTAGAGGAGTACGTATTTTGCAGTTTCATAGTAATCTTTTTTATATTCATAAGTATAAAAACATTATGAAAAAACAAACGAAAAATTGTTTAAATATAATATTTAATTTGATGATAATATCTCATAAAACAACACATTTTGCCAAATCCAGCCTTCTTCTTTTAAAAATCTTTTAGAGCCAAATAAACGCTATAATTTTGTTTTCTATTCTTGTCGCTGAGAACTTATCGCACATGATCACAATGAACATTATCAATTTATTTACATTATTATCAAATAATTACAAAGCACATTATCAAGCCTTTCAAATGCTAAGTTCTAAAAAAACTTTATCAAAAATCTCTAACGACGGATTCACAAAGAACATTATCAAATTACTACTTATCATAAAATATGTTGTTTTTATGTGTGTGTGTTTTTTTTTTTGACAAACATGCTAATAAAAGGTAAAATATTCAGTTTTTTTAACGTTTGGAAGTTATTGGTTGTACATTGCCAAAAAGTATATAAATGAGCATAAAATTTATTTCTCTAAACTAGATATTAAAAAATGTAGATAAAATTTTTAAATATTTATTTTATTTCTTTAGTCTCTAATTAAGAGTTTATAGTTTAATAACGTGTAAACTATGCTCTTCACGTAAGTTGTTTTTATTTTCCAGCCTCGTTTGCTCGTTGACTGTGTCATTTGAGAGTCTCAACTTATTAACGTGCGTCCAACCAATGCGAATTGTTTTATGATACTCTTATTGTAACCAACAATTGAAAAAAAAAACATAAAATTGAGTGTAACCAATTGAAGTGTGACCATGGTACTTACTAAATGATGCTTACCTTTTATTGATTATATTAATACAAATTTTGTAAGAACTGTCATGCATGTGAAAATGTGTCAGGTATTAGGAAAATTATAATAGATTTTAGGAGCGTATATTTAGAGAAACATGTTGATTATTAACTTAAATATACTATAAAGATTCAGTTATTATTAGTAAGCACAAATATTTGCAATGCCATGGGAAAGGAAACAATTCCATCACGCTCCCGTTTTTTTTTGTGCATTTAATTTAATTGTTGTAAATGTTTTATGGGTATGTAGAAGTTACATTTGATGCAAATATATAATTTGTTATTTATATTTTGTACGTTGTTTATATTTTGTACATACCCCTATATTATAGTTTATATAAAAAAAGAAATTTCACTTTTTGTTTGTTTTGACATCTCAACCGTTTAGTTTGAACTATTAGTTAAATAAATATCTTTAAAAATATTTTTTTTTGTTAACTTACAAGCAGTACTAGCATTTTACAAATCAAAACCCAAAAAGCCGTATAATGGGAAAATCAAATAGTAAATTAAAACCAACTGATATTTTGGAACTAAGAGAGCAGACTGAGTTTACGGAAGAAGAACTTAGTGCGTACTACAAAGGTATACCAATTTCAGTAATTTACATATACATTATTTACAATGTAAATAACGTATTTATATATGTGTACTATTTATTCATATTTATTGATTACTTTTACCATAGTTTATAAAGATGTAGCACATTTTTTAATGAACGAATTTGTTTTAGCGGTTCTTAATGGTGAGATTAAATGATCTGTTGCAAGATCCTGCATTAAAGGATTTTTTTAAATCTATGTAAACGTCTATTTATTTGAAAAAATATTTAAATAAATGATAACAATCATATGCAGTAACAATCAAGGATAAAATGTTGCTTTGATTACAAATTTATAACTTATAGTTTAAAAGTATCGAAATACATGTCTATAGAAACTCTAACAACTTCTATAGATATTGAAACAAAAGATCTTTTTTTTTCTCTTCTCTAACAAATCAACTTTTTTTTTCATTTACTATTCTATGAGATATTTATCATATAATAGAATATTAATAAAAAGGAAATGAAACGCGTCGCGGTTTACCCTGTAGACGAGCCTAACTAATTAGTTATGAGTTTAAGTAACCGGTAACCGGTAAATCTGTTATTAGAATACTGTCTTTAACACTTCACATAATGAAGTTTTGTGATCAGTACATAGCTATAACCGCAAAAAGAAAATTAAAAAAGACTAAAAAAGAGGTGCAACTTAAAAATATTTGTAAGTTTTAAAATTTTGGTATTTCTAATTAATATCATTTAAAATATATGTTTCAATGTTTTTTTTACACACTCTTAACCCTGTTTTATAACTAAAAAGTTTGAATAGTTAAAACGCTCACTTAAAAGATCTTAAACTAAAGTAAGTGTAACTATTACTTATTTTATTTATTTTTTGTGTAAACTTTTCAAATTTCTAAGAAAAAAAAATCTACCATAATCTCGAATGTCGTTAATTTTACTTTAAAAAAATTTGTTTTAAAGTGAAGATTAATGAAAAAAACCTTATAAAAGATAGACACACAGTATAACAGAGCTCAATCTATTCCATCAACACCAACCTTTAGAATTTTTATATCTGTATTTCTTTTTTATATTTTTTGTATAACATTATTTTTCTAAACTATGTAGATTTTTGTAAAGAGTATCCAAGTGGCTCACTTACGTGTGACGAATTCAAAGAAATGTACCAGCGTTTTTTTCCTGACGGAGACGCTAATGCATTTGCTCAACACGTGTTTTCCTCATTCGATGAAAATGGAGATGGAAAAATTGATTTTCGAGAGTTTGTGTGTGGTTTAAGTGTTACTATTCGAGGAAACATAGATCAGAAATTAAAATGGGCATTTTCAATGTACGATCTAGATAAAAATGGGTAAACGTTATTTCTTTTTTACTTTAAATGTGCTTTATATTAATTGTTACGAGTAGAATTTATCTATAAGCATTTCGACCAGGAATCATACTACAGTGGGTATCACACCACATTTTTATATACTTGTTGTTTATATGTATATAATAGTTGTTTAATAGTTTTTTATGATAGTTATATTCATTTTTAAAAAGATTTTTTTTAAAAAGCAAGCGTATAGAAATAAAAGATACTACTGAATTAAAAGGTACTATCTGTGTTTTTTTTAAATGGTGCATGGCACGATGCATGGTACGGTGCTTGGTGTATATCTAGTTTTAGATATGATTTCCATATATGGAGAAATCGTAACAGAATTCAAAAAAAAAACAAAAATAATACAAAAATCTACGCAAAAATATTGGGAAAAATTCATGGAAATACACAAAAAGCATCGAATGTAATTAAGCAGATATTTGGAAAAATTAAATGTGCAAATAACAGATTCATAAAAAGAAGTCATAGCTAAAAAGCTCAACAATTTTTTTTCGAGGTAGTCCCAGGGCTTTGGAGCTACATTGAGAAAAAGTTGTTGATAATAACAATATTAAATATTCAAATCAAATCGAATATCCAATCGATATTTAAAACTGACATCAGTTCGATGTCTAGTCTCGAAATCGAACTGATATCGAATATCCAATATATCTAACAGATATCCAATATCCAAATTCTAATGATTATAATAATATTAAAGGCTGATTTAACTACACCCACTACACCCACTACATTAATTGTATCATTGCCAGCACATTTATTATTTTTCAAAATTTTAAAAGCACTTTGCACAATAGAAAATTATTAAAACGGAAAATAAACTTTTTTCACTTGTGTTTAAATTAATATCTTCCATATTTATTTTGATTGGATTAAAATCTTGTGGTTTCTTGTTAAATTTTATTAGTCAACTTCAAATTTGGATAAAAAATTTTATTTTATCAATATTTGAATTCAATATATTTTATTTTATCAATATTTGAATCCAATATAATCAACCAAAACAACTCTGGAAGATGTTAATTTAAATAGAAGTGAGATGCAATACCGCTTTTAAAATTAAAAAGAAAAATAATAAATGTGCTGGTATTGATACAATTAATGTAACTAAAGTTAAACCAGCCTTTGATATTGTTATTGTCATAAAAATTTGGTATTGTCCTGGAAAAATTGTTAAAATTATTTTTTATTTGATTTTAAAAATAATTCCAACAACTATTTTTAGCACTTATTATTAAAATTGGCGATGACACCTAGTTATGACACCTAGTGGCGATGACACCTAGTTATGACACCTAGTTATGACACCTAGTGGCGATGACACCTAGTTATGACACCTAGTGGCGATGACACCTATATATCTAGTTATGGACCTATTTCCGTTTTAACATTTTTCTCAACATCGTTAGAGCGTAATATGCAAAACAAACTTTATAATTATTTAACTGTAAAAAACATACAGAATAATTTACAAAAAAATTCATTTACAAATCATTCAAGATAAAAAGTTATTTTTGAAATCTTATTGTAAATATATCGAAAAGTACAACCTTAAAAAACGATTTATGAAACAAATTCTTATATTAATGATGCACTAAAATATTTTTTTTATTCGCTGTTATCTTTTTTACTGTTGTACTTTTGTTTATTTACTTGTACATTATTATTCATTCACAGTTATCTTTTTTACTGTAACATTACCTGAGGAATGTTACAAACCACTCTAAATTAACTTTATCATTCCCAAAACCCAGCTGTAAATAAGTCTTTACCAACTCCAATATCATGTTTTTTATTTGAAATTTTTTTCATATTTTAAATAAAAAACAAGACTTTTGCATAAATTGCACTTATAAAAGTTTTGAATCAAAACGACAATTTAAAACGAACTTCAGTATATTTTTTTTCAGAATATATATTTTAAATGTTTCATATTAAACAAATTATCTTTAATTTTTAAATTAAACAAAGTACAAAGTCATCATAATATTCCATTAAAATATTATTAAGTATTTAAATAGTTGTGTTTGCTATTTTATCTACGGATTTTAATTTCTTTTTAAAGTTTAAAAAACCATGATTAAAGTAAAAATAAATTTTACTTCCTGTAAAAGCAAAAAACTTTTACCAATTTTTGTATTTTTCAGATGGATATCGGAGGATGAAATGTTAGAAATAGTTAGTGCTATTTATAGAATGCTAGGTGCAAAGTCATTTCAAGATACACCTGCGCAAAAGGTTAAAAAAATGTTTTCTGCAATGGACGTTAATAAAGATGGTAAACTTACTTTTAAAGAATTTTTATGCGGCTTTAAAGCCGATCCTTCTCTTATAAATCTGCTCAGTGGTCGAAGTTAAATAATCAGCGGTTGAAGTTAAATAATGGCAATTTTGCAACCTCAACTTAGTGAAAATGCAATGAAGTAAATATTGTAATATTTGATAATCAGAAAATGGAAGATTGAAGTAGACAGTATTTGTATATACATACATACATACATAAATACATACATACATATATACATATATACATAAATACATACATACATACATACATACATACATACATACACACATACATACATACATACATACATACATACATACATACATACATACATACATACATACATACATACATACATACATACATACATACATACATACATACATACATACATACATACATACATACATACATACATACATTACATACATACATACATATGTATAAATGTACTGAGGCGAGGAGGAGGAGGAGGGGAATCCTTAAAAAGTACAAATGGCTTCTTAAAAAAAAAGAAGTAAGGTCCTCAAAAAGTCAAATTTATCCAACTGAATTGTGTCAAATTCCCGACTAGCCGAATAAACTCGTAAAAAAACCCGACTATAACTTGAAAATCCCCTTTTTTTTTTGGGTGGGGGGGGGAGGGGTTCCACCCTCCTCCCTCGTAAAATCGTCTCTGTGTATGTATATATATATGTATATAATTTAATATTTTATTTAACATTTATGGATTTTCTCAATTTAAAGTACCGACTGACTTCTAAAAAAATTTTTTTTTTGAGTTTTTAATTTTCTTATAAGTTAAATTTAAAGTAAGTCTTTCAGATTTGAGCCAGCGTGGCCGAGTGGATTGCGCGCAGAGCTGAACATTTTTTTACATATAATATGTTTATAATAAAAAGATAGTTCACCATAAGTTTTTTTTTGTTATATTTAAAATTTTGTAATCTTAAAACTGAGGTAATATGAGAAATAATATAAGATACAAATATGTAATTTGTTGCTCAAAAGTTTTTCCCCAAAAAACAAAACTACATTTATTTTCATGCAATTGTCCCCAGGGCCGTACCGAGCCAATTTCGCTCTTCAGGCAAGAAAAGAAAATTGCGTTCCCTCTTCCCCTCCCTTCCCCCTCCCCCTCCTTAAAAAAAAAGAAGAAAATTAAACGAAAAAAATGATTTATTGATCACAAAATTTATCACATCAAGTTATAAGTAAAATTTCCATTAAGGTTGCACAAACTATAGTTCAATGCCACTTTTCTGGCTTTTCTTGAGGCAAATTCACTAATGACATCATCAAAATCAATGTTGTTTGCCACTTCATTTACAATTGAAATCATAGCCAAACTAGACAAGCGTTCTTGGCCAATTGTTGACCTCATATAGTGTTTTATGAGCTTAAGTTTACTGAAACTTCTCTCACACGTAGCAACTGTGACTGGTATGGTGAGGAAGATGCGAATAGCAATTGTTGTGTTGGGATAAGCATCGGTCAAAGAATATTTATAAATGAGCTGCAAAATGTCGATCGGGCTAGATTTTTCAAAGTTGTCCATCATTGCGGCAGCTTGATATTTAAAGCTTGCCATTTCTGACTGGAAATTGGAAGAATCTAAATCTGCCTTGTCAATTTGAGATAAATTTGCAGCTTTTTTCTTGAGTTCATCCACTGAAATTTTAGAAAGTGAATGCCCACTGAGGAAGCCAAAATCAGAGGATATAGCAGACATCAGCCTCAAACCGCCACTCTATTTGTGTAATAATGCTGTCAAACACAAGGTTACACTGAGATCCGAATTCTGTTTCTATTGTGAGAAGGTGAGAGTCATCTTCAGCTTCATAAAGTGCTATTCGCTTCACTTTGCGCTTCCTCTTAATTGGAAAGCCACCATCAATTCCGCTCTGGTTAGCTTTTTCTGTGGCATCTTTGATAATATTGTCCGTCCCAACATCTCAAAAATTCTGAATGAAAGCTTTCAACCATTTCATTTTTTTTTACGGCAATGTCAATTGAAATGGTTTTTGATTAAAGCAGTTTGTTTTCCCGGTCAATTAGAGAAAGAATTTGACACCAGAAATCCAACAAACACAAAAAACTGAAATCAATATGAATGAGAAGTTCTTTTGCACTGCTAACTGTGACAGCATTTGTCATGGGATTGTGGATAATGGATTCCAAAACTTGAAGAACATCTTTGATTTGTCTGTGCAATGGTGTAATTGCTTCTTTTTTGGTAGACCATCTTGTGTCACTATTTCCCTTTAATGAGATGGTCAACGTTTTCATCAGTTTTTCCCATCTTGACGTGAAGCTTGAAAAAAAGTTAAAGATGGCTTGAACCTTTTCGAAAAACGTAATCATGAGTGGGGAAACCTCAGCAGCATGAACACCAACAAGATTTAAAGTGTGAGCTGCGCATGGAACAAATCTTGCTGACTCATTAAGAGAATGGATGTGAGCTTTGACGCCATTGTATTTTCCAGACATATTGGCTCCATTGTCATATCCTAGGCCCCGGCAATCGGAAATGCTTCGACCATCCTTCTCCAATTTTTCACTTATTTTTGTTGCAAGACCTTTTCCGGTTTTTTGGTGAGACTCAATGAATTCCACAAAGCTTTCCTTAATTGTGCAGGTTTCATCACTGATGCGGACATACCTGATGATCTGAGTCATCTGCTCTTTGTGGGAGGTATCTGGAGTGCAGTCAAACAGAACAGAGTAGTATTTAGCTTCTTTGATGCTTGACAAAATTTCTTTCCTGACTTTCTGCCCAAGTAACTCAATCAGCTCATTTTGAATTCAAGGAGAAAAGTAGGATGTTGTATTTTTTTTTTGCTTTAACGGACGCAATGTGTTCAGCCACTAAAGGATAATAATGGCTAATCAACTCAATTAAGCTCAGAAAAATGCCACTGTTTTGTTGACCGATGTCTTCTGTTGTTCCCAGAAGGGCAAGATTGTTCTTTGCACAGAAAAAAATTATATCAACAATCACTTTTAAGATATCTCTCCGCTTTTTTATCTCTCCAATAATAACTCTCTACAGATCAGAATTCAGGGTCTTTCCTTCCTTGAGATTTTTTTCAAGAGTTTTCCGATCAGAATAGCATCTTTAGTGTTCATTGTTGTTTTCATGCTCAGAAATTCTTGGGTTTAGTTTTTTCCAGTCACAAAACCCTTTAGAAATTTCTGAGAAATTGTTGGTTTTTGTTGTTAAAAATAACAAACAGCAAAAACAAAATAAAGAATCTTTTTATTGCTGTACTGCATACAAGTGCGAACCTATGCTCAATCAAAAAGCATCTTGTTTTATCCGTTATTTTAGGCCATGTTGCTGGATCCCTATGTTGAAAATTTTCTTCCGAAGCCACTGGAATTTCTGAGATTCTTGAATGAAGTTCATCCTTGTCCATTTCAGCTGGGCCTGAAAGCTAGGCATTTTCATCTTTCCTGGTTGGTTCTGAATCAGTTGTGCAAAATTTTTTTGACTTTGGCTGATGAAAATCTCCTCTTCAATTAATTCCAAATGATGATCTGAACTCAATTAAAGTCAATTATAGGATCTTTTAAATTGTCATTAATTTCAATACAAATATCCTCTGAAATAATTTGTTTCTCCACTGAGTTTGTTACCAACCACTTTTTGAAACAGTTTTGTAGTTTCTCGTCACTTTCTTGGCGCTGTTTTCTTTTCTTCTTAAATTGAGCACCAGATAACTTTTGGGTTCGACTCATAATAGAATTATAATGCTCAAAAGTTATCAAAGGTATATTAGTGTTATAGGGCGCTTTTTTATTCAGTATATGAGCTTTAATATTTAAGAGTTTGTGTCAAGAGGCGGAATTTTAATTAATTTTCTGTTCAACAGCAGCGACGCCGTGAAAATTAGTTTCATAAACTGATTATTGCTTTTTTAATTTATTAAAGTTTGCGCCCTCTCAATTTTGGCGCCTCAGGCCGCGGCCCGGCCGGCCTCGTCCTTGGTACGGCTCTGATTGTCCCACATCTTATAAAAAATAGCAAGAAACAGTTTATCCCATTTTAGATTAAAATAACATGATTAGTTGAAGGATTTTCTAATTCTTTGTTAGACATTAAGCAAATTTTTAAAAAGCAAATAAAGGGTGTTTGAAATTTATACAAAAACTATTTACAAATTTAACATATTTTGAAATGAATGTAAGTCTTGCAGCACAGGTATTTAGTAAGATTGTTGCAGCACAGGTGTTAAGTAAGATTGTTGCAGCACATGTATTAGGAAAGATTTTTGCAGCACAGGCGTTAAGCAAGATTGTTGCAGTACAGGTGTTGAGTAAGAAGGTTGCAGCATAATTATTAAACAAGATTGTTGCAACACATGTATTAAGTAAGATTATTGCAGCACATGTATTAGGCAAGATTGTTGCAGCACAGGTGTAAAGTAAAATTGATACGTGATGATGTCAATTGATATTTATGAAACATATTATCAAAAAGTTTCAGAAAAGTTGTTATTTATTTGGAAATTATTAAGACAGCTCATGGCCTACTGTTATTATACGGCCTGATTTGTTGCATTTTCCGGAAAAAATTAAGAGGCCAGTTTTTTTACGGCACTTGTTTATTTTATTAAAATGGTCGAGTAATACCTGAGATTATCATCATGTAATTACATTATGCTATGCAATATTTTTCGCTAACTGATTTCCTGTTTCAGTATATTCCAATAACATATGAAATACTGAAATAGGCTTTCAAATAGCTTACAAATAGCTTTCAAATACTTACAACTCTTATCAGGAAATAAAAACAAAGGTTTGTAATTTTATATGTATAAAGGATTTGAGAAAAAAAATTTTATTAGCACTAGCTATCAGTTCTTTATCTTTTTTTAATCTCTTTTACCTGATCTTTTCTTACAGAATCTGTAGTTTCTTTTTGTAAATTATTATAAAAAATATTAATAACGATTCGAGATCCATATTTAATTCCCCATTCTTGGTGATACTCGCATGTAAAATCAAACTGCTATAATAAATCTTAAAAATTTGTTCTGCAAAGCTTTTTGATTAGAGTAGGAGAAAAAATATCTAGAATACTAAAAAGAGGATAAATAAAATCAGACAAGGATTGACTTGGACATATAAGTCCACCTCTGGATAATATTTTCAGATATTCGTTATTAAGAACATCTTGGTCTGTAGAAACCATTTTTTGACCACAAGAAAGACATTTAAATCTTTTTTTCAATTTTTTAGCAATGTAGCCTGCTATAGTAACAGCAACTTCCATGCTATCTTCAGAAAGCTGACACTCTAATATCTCTGAAGACAACAATGCAATATCTTGCATAATGTTTTCCAAGTTATTTCTAACATTTTTTATTAAATGGATTATATCATATAATTGATATGTTTTTAAAACTCCATTATAAGCTGGATGATAAATATATAGTTTTCTATCTCCAGTTTATGATTTATGTAACTCTGAAAATGCATTAACATTGGTAGAATGATTATCTGTAACAATAGCTCTTACTTTAAAACCTGATTGGTGCAATGAGGTAATGCACTCATCAATTTCTTTTTTCAACCATGATCCTATTGTGCAAACTTCAGGTGATGATCTCACAATATAAGGAATAGCTTTTTGAAGACCTACAATCATAGAAACAACAACACCTTTAGAAAGATTACTTTCTGAATCTTCACCAATATATTTCCCACTTTGATATTGGGCTGATTTCTGCAGATACATTTCATCTACAAGAAGCACACAATCACTTGATACACAATGTTTTTGTAACAAAACTGTTATAGCTTTATACGCATTTACATCTACACTTTGGATTTTTCTAAGTAAACTAAAAGATGGTAAAGGTAGTTGTTCTAACAATAACTTATAAGACTGTGCTGAAGTGTGATGTAAAACTAATGCATAACGTTAAGGGATGCAGAATATGGAGGTCTGCCTTGAGGAGAATAGTATCTAATATCATTTTACTCTGTCAAAATTGAATTCAAATCATTGGCTTTATTTCTAATATATACAGAAAAATTTTCTAACATACTACAGTTTGTTAATATGCAATTATGACCACTACGAAACCATTCAGATAAAGAAATATGATAGCCTTTATATGACAATAAAACATAAAGATCTTTATTTACAGTTATTGACTCAAAAACAGTTGGCATGCCAGATTTTTCATCAAAACATAGTTTATAATAAACCACACTATCATGACTTTTTTTAAATGTAAAGTCTGGCAGAGAATGTTCTTTTGTCAAAGAATCAAGATTAATTATTTCATCAACACTTTGAAAATCTTCAAACTCATCTTTTCCTAAATATCTCAAAGTTGGTTCTTTTCGGGGCAACCTTGAAACCTTAGAGTCGACGATCGACTTATTTTATTGGTTTAAATAGTTGGAACTGGAAGAAGATTCCATTTCAAATTGCATCTTTTTCCGTAATTAATAAATTTGTCATCATATGATTCACACGAATAGCTGAATATTTTGATGAAACCCATTCTTTTCTATTAACAAAGTATATCTATCGTTCTCGAAAATCAAATTCTTTAGGAAAATTAAATGTTGACTTTTTTGGACCATTAGACTAACCAGTTTTACAGTTTGTTACAACACATTTATTAACCATTTTATAACTAAAACAAATCAAAAAAATGTAACACAGTTATTTTTAAATATAAAGTTCACTTACATTCATTATTGGAATTATCTCCACTTAAATAACATCGCATAAAAAAGCAGTTCGACTATATAGAGCATTAATAATAGACTGTCTGTGTGTCTTTTTCATTATTCCACTCTCTAATGGAATATAATGAAACAGGCAATCAGTCAAAATACATTCACATATTAATCAGTTCAGAATACATTACATGTTAAATGACTATAAAAGCATAAATCAATGCATGCAAGCAAATATTTTTATAGTAATGGTACAATATTATAATTCAATATTTTATTCAACACCTTTGTATAATATTCACTAGTAAATATATAGCTATTGTTGTTGTTGTTAAAACCATTCATACATAATTTAAAATGTACAAATAAGCCGCAAAAAAACTGGCCTCTTTTCCGGAAAATGCAACAAATCAGGCCGTATAATTACAGTAGGCCATGAACAGCTTAAAACGGATACTCTCATCTTGCAAACATATATTACTCATCTTATAAGCCCTCGTTTACAACAATAAAGAAACATAGCATCCTTCAAAAGCTACAAAAAAATAAAAATGTTATAATAACTCAACCAGACAAAGACAATGGCGTTATTATATAAGACCGAAATCTGTATCTTGAAAAAACTTATGAAATAGTTTACCATACCACTAAATTCAAAAAGGTTCCTAAAGATCCTACTGTACTCAGAGAAGGCCAACTTCAAAGATTTCTTTGCAAAATTAAGAATAAAAATCTATTTAACGCCGACGAATATAAAAATATTTATCCTACTAGCTCAACAATTGCTAGAATGTATGGAAAATCTAAAATGCCTAAATTAATGGCTTATAATAACATTCCTTCTTTCAGACGCATAGTTTCTTCACGAGAAACATACAACTACAAATTATCTAAATTTTTAAGTAATTTACTTACTCCATACATTCCAATAAATGATTGAACCAAAGATAGCTTCACCTTTGTTAATGAACTTAAAGAAGTAAAAGTAGCAAACTCTTACCTAGTCTCCTGTGATGTGGAAAGTTTGTTTACAAATATCCCTTTGGATGAAATCATCTCAATTACTGTGGATTTAATCTTAAAAAATAGACCAAACTTTAATACTTCCAAACTTTAATTAAAAAAACTATTTAAATTTTCAACATACAAACGTATTTCCTTTTCAACAATGAAATATTTAATTTGATTCTTCAAATATCAAAAATTTGAAATATCAAATTGGATACTTTAACGCTTTATAAAAAAACTTACTCAGGTTTACTGACTAAGTTTACCAGCTTCACTAATATTAAATATAACTAGGACTCATTAAAACTCTGACTGACAAGGCCTTCAAAATCAACAGGAGCTGCGTAAGTTTTTATCGAGATGTAAAATTAAACAAACTCTCCAAAAAAATTCTTTTCCTCTGAACTTAATAGACAAAACCTTAAAAATTTACTAAGAAACCTTATTTCTCCTACAGAAAACATGTCATCTTTTAAGTCATGGTATACATTACTTTAAACTCATTTATATTGGACATCGATTTATGTAGTATTGTATTAAAATAATTCAAAACTCTTGTTTGTTGAAAAGGTCTCAATATTTAGGAAATTTATTTTGATTATATATAAATTTTAAAACAGAGTGGTTTATAATTAAAAACGAAAAAGAAAAAAAGTTTTATGCCTTACGGCAATTATCAGCCATTTCTTACAAAATTAAAAATTAAACGTTAAAATTGCAATTAGAATTACAGCGGCGTGAATTCTAATGACTCCATGCAAACAAATTTTAAAAGTTTTGAAAGTATAACGTGACGTAAACGTGACGTAAACCAACCAGGATCAATCTTCGGTATTAAATGAGGAAATAAGGAACTTATTTTTGTGTCTACACTTCGAGATTATTTCACTCCTTGTATTAAGTAGGTTATCTCCTTTATACATCAAAATTTGAAACTTCTCGTTCAAACAGAGGTTGCAAACTCTAGCTGTTGGGTTGTATGGTTTGCATTTTTTAACAATCTTCCATCTGACAAAAGGTGTAAAGTTTTTTTCTTTTAATTTCCATACTTCTTTTGATAGCTCTGTATCATTCTTGTACCTAACTGCATTAAAAGATTTAAAGTGATTTGCATGGTATGCAAGTTCGCAATTATACCCTGATGATTAGAACTAATATTTATATAATTCAGTATATTATCTGGTTTGCGATATGGCTGAAAAGAACCATAGTTAAGGTTTAGCGTTAAATCGAGATGGTTAACTATTTTCAAATTACATTTAATAGAGATAAGAAGATTGTTATTTTTAAAAATTTGTACAAAATGTTTCTTTATCTACTCCATTTCCTGACCACTTTTATTCCTAAACATAGCTAGTCCACCATCTCGATATATACCGAAATTGCTTTTATCATAAAACTGCAAGATTTGATGCAAAATAAAAATCCTAACTAATTTGCATATCTCCGCGCCATCAAGAAAGAAACTTTACACTATTTGTCAGATGGAGATTGTTAAACAATGCAAACTATACAACCCAGCAGCAAGAGTTTTCAACCTCTGTTTGAACGAGAAGTTTCAAATTTTGATTTATAAAGGAGATAACCCAGTCGGCAAATTTAGTTGTAAATGCTCATTAGAAACTCGTTTAAATACGTATCGATGTGGTATGTATGTTAGCCATTTTATCGTGTCGAACACGCATTAGAAATACGCATTAGATGCGTAAAAAGACAGGTATACAATACGACGCCTACTGGGTATCAGACTCGCATTTGAAACTCTTGTAAACACGTATAAAACATGATAACCAGAGAATATTTAATACAATATTTTCCTGGTATTACATGCGCATTTAAAGCTTTCCAGAATACGCATTATTTACGAATATATGTTAGCCATTTTATCGTATTTAACGCGCATTAAAAAAAGACATCAGATGCGTATAAAGACAGGTATACAATACGACGCCTGCTGAGTAACAAACTCGGATTTAAACACGTATAAAACACGACAACCAGAGAATATTCAATACAATTTTATTAACTAATATGAATTCAAAACAAAATGATAACGACTAGCAGTAAGCAATCCGTAATACGGGTTATGAGTTATTAAATCATTAATAACAATAAAAACACATTATTAACTTGATATATTATCTAAAATATTAAATATAAATTTATCTATAAATATTTTAACTTTGACTCCATATCAGCAACGTCATTGCTTATAGGTAACGACATAAAGACCGCATTAACATCAGTTGAGTTCTTTTTAAAATCTGTCACAACACAAGTACCAGAAAAGGAAAGTCAAGTAAAGCCTGCAAATACCTAAAAAAAGACATGAAAAAAAAATTACAATTTTTTATTACAAAAGTACCATTTGCATTTTATTGTTAGTAGAATTAGGATAATAATAACAGAAAATTTATGAACATGTCATTTCGAAAAGGGCACAAATACAAAAAAAACATCAAATATGAATCAAAAATCAATATTTCTGATAGAGATAAGATGTCATGATAAGAGAGTAGTAGTTGTTAAATATTGTTATTTTATGTTAGCTTTTAGAAAACAAATCATGTTGGTACTTCATGGTTCTAAAAATTCAAATTGAGATATAAACAAAATGTATATACGGCAAAATAATTTTTCTTGAGTGGCATTTAGTGAATGATTAAAAGCAGTGAGATTCAATAATAAAACCACTTATAATTTTTAACAATAGACACCAACATAAAGGTAAGTCAAATGTAACAACATTAGCAACATAAATAACAACTTTACGCAAAATCTTGCTCAACACGTTTGCCAAGTCACATACTTTGAAAACATGGAAACAACATAATATAAACATTTATAATAACTATAAAACACAATACATTTATTTAACTTTATATAACATATATAAACACCTCATATAAAATTTATATACACAATAGATACATTTTATACTATTTTAATGACACATTTATATAACAATTACATAACACATATTACCACATACATATATTTATCAAAAACTTTTTAACTTTGAACATAATATAAACATATATGCAAACTATAAACATATATAACTTGAATTGCGCGAACAAAAAATTTAAAAATAACATGAAAAAATCTAAAAAGATTCATATATATATTCATATATAAAAACATATATCTCGTAATAAAATATCAAATTATAATTATATTTAATTCAAATCAAATACTTATTGAATAAAGAGCAAAAACAGATAGAAGAACTGCAATCTTTATAACAAAATTTAACGTTTAGCAACAATAAAATGTCAGTGTTGGCTCGAAATTTTAATTTATTTTTCTAAATTTTTTAAAACAGTACAAAAAAAAGGTAATAGCATAACAGAAATGTTAATAAAATAATAATCAACATAATAAAATAAGCAAGGTATGAAATGATAGGATTTATAATATACTTGAATTATATTAATTTAGGACTTCATAAAACTAAATAAATTTAAAAGTAGTAATAAATATTTTTATGATAAAGTTTTAGTAACTTTTTTAGTACAAAAAAAGTACTGTAACTGTATTGGAGATATGCGATACTGCTTGAGCAGAACGATATCTCTTCATACAACTTTTCATGTATTCCTGACTATTCCCTTTCATTCCAGACAAACTTTTTACTAAATTTCTTAAGAGAAAACTTTTTAATTTAAATTTTGCTTTCACAATTTCAGTTTAAGCATGCGCTTTAAAGCAAAGATTTTCGTTTTTCCGTTATATTGTTGATATTTGATCAAAATCGGGTACGATATCGTATCCGATTTTGATCAAATATTAAATAACACGTATTTTTGATAAATTAGTGGTATTGAACTCAAATTCGAAACTTAAAACTAAATGCGTATTTTTCTGGTATCAACGGCGGTATGTTATACGTGATCAATTCTCCGAGTATTTACAATAATAGATATGCTGTCTGGGAACCTACTTAATACAAGGAGTGAAATAATCTCGAAGTGTAGACACAAAAATAAGTTCCTTATTTCCTCATTTGATTCCGAAGATTGAGCCTGGTTGGTTTACGTCACGTTTACGTCGCGTTATACTTTCAAAACTTTTAAAATTTTGTTTCCATGGAGTCGTTAGAACTCACGCCACCGTAATTTTAATATATATATATATATATATATATATATATATATATATATATATATATATATATATATATATATATATATGTATATATATATATATATATATATATATATATATATGTATATATATGTATATATATTGACATTTAAGGCTGTTTTGTATTATAATAATAAAACAAAACTCATAGTCGTAAAAGAGTGCTCGATATTAAAAAGATATTTCAAATAGAGCGATATACATATATATTAACGAAGAAAAAACAACTTTTTCTATGGTACTTTAAGTTTCATGCTTATACGGCAATCATCAGCCATTGAATACAAATTTAAAAACAAAAAAAACCGCTAAAATTACAAAATACTGTCTTAACGTCGCTAAGACATACTTGATGGCAACGAAAAAACAAAATATTAGCTAATCACCGGTGTCAAAAAAAGATAAGAGGAATTTATTTTTGTGTCTGCATTTTGAAATCAACTCATTTTGTTTATTTAACAAGTTATCACCTATAAAGGTGATAACTTGTTAAACTATTACTTGATAACTTTTAACATATAAATGTTAAAACAAGGAATTTTTCGTATAAACAAAGATTGCAAATTTTTGACGAAGTGTTATAAGGATTGCAACGTTTTACAATTTTCCACTTAATTAAGAGTGTAAACATTTTGTCTTTTATGTTTTTTTTATTTTTTTATTTTTAGGTGCCCCAAGAAGTCCTAACGGTCTTGTCACAGAGCACCGCGGAAGTGCGTTTAACCAGGAAGCTCACGCCTCCTTCCTTACCGCTCGTTTCGAACCTCGATCTCCTGCTTATAAAGCAAGCGTTCTAACCACTGCGCCACGGCCGCACAATGTCCCAAATTTCTTTAGACAATTCGGTATCATTTTTATATTTATTAATGTTAAAAGATTTTAGATGGTTAGCATACCGAAATTTAAATGGAGTTTCACATAAGCCTTTTCACATAAGACATGTATATATATATATATTCATTTGTATATATTCACATATATGTTCACATGTATATATTCACATATATATTCACATGTATATATATATTCATTCATTTCACATGAGCCGTTTCACATAAGACATGTATATATATATATATATATATATATATATATATATATATATATATATATATATATATATATATATATATATATATATATATATATATATAAATGTATTTATGTATGTATGTATGTATGTATGTATGTATGTATGTATGTATGTATGTATGTATGTATGTATGTATGTATGTATGTATGTATGTATGTATGTATGTATGTATGTATGTATGTATGTATGTATGTATGTATGTATGTATGTATGTATGTATGTATACAGGGGCGGATCCAGTATTTTTTGATTTATCAGATAACTTATAGGCATGGAAAGAGCCCTACTATTTAATATTATTATACTTATGTCAAATAAGGATGCTTTGCAAAATATTGCAATGATTGGTGTCCGGGAATGTTGACAGTATTGCAATAGTTGTTTGCAATAAATAACTTATCTTGTTAGAGTTGAAATTCGAAAGCCCTAATACATCACAAAATTGAGATCAGACTCAATATTGGCTGTTTGTTCTTAGCGATCGAATAGAGAAGACTTTTTTTCAAGACAGAAGTATAAAGGTTAGCTTTCAGCATATAGAACTCCTTTAGATATACTTTTTTCAGGCAGATTGTTAATGTAGACAAGAAACAAAACAGGACCAAGGGTAGAGTCTTGAAGTACCCCCAGAAATTACTGGAATTAAAGAAGAGTGTTGGCCTTCGAGGATCTTCATAGCTTGTTTCATATTATGTATCTGCGAAAACTTTCCCAGATGCACCATATGAAACATGCTTATGGAGAAGACCAGCATGCCAAACTTTAACAGAAACTTTCTTCACCGCCTCCATCTAATACTGCGATATAATCTTTCAGTCAAAACAGTTTGCAATTCAGTTTTAAAACGATAAGATCGAAAACGTATTGATAGTCTGAAAGTAAGTTATTTGACTCATAATAAGATGTTGTAAATTTGTTGATCAAAGACTTAAAGGCCTTGCTAATAATAAAGAAGAATGGTTAGATGATAGTTGGAGGCGTCAACATGTTCACCAGAGTTTTTTTTTTTAAATAGGAACCACAGATGTCATTTTCCAGCAAGCAGGAAAACAAGATACTGTCAATTTTTCATACTTTTCAGATTTATTCAAGCGTTTATTAAATAGTTTAGAGAGAATTTAATAGAATTCTGGAAAATACTTTTCTACGATCACTAGCTGTAGAAGAGTACAACTAAGATATGGCTTTAATAAAAAACAAAGAGAAAGTTTATTGAGTGAGGAAGTGCTGAGCGGAATAACTTAAAAGAATGGTCAGAGGATTTAAACCTGATTTCTTGACAAATAGTTGAACTGAGGCAAGTATACTCAAAGCCAAGTATGTCAGTATTAGAGTCTTTGCAAATCAAACGATAGTATCCATCAAAAATAAGATCTAAAGATGGAACAGCCGAATTTAAATTAGTCTTACAAAGAGCAAGCAAGAATGGTGAATTTTTCAAGAGGTAAAATTCAACTGATTAGTTGGGCAATGGTTTGGTTTTTTTTATATTTAATACTATTGGTTACTTTTTTTATTTGAGCATGTTTTTAGCATAAAGACTTGACTCACTCATAGAAAGAGGCATTCAAAGTAATGGGCTATGCAGTTCTCTTAGTCCTTATTAGTGAAAATTAGGGCTTATGTCTTTATTAAAAGCATTAACACTTACATGTCCACAAGCAACAGTCTAATTTTATTTAAAGAAAAGGAAACAGGCTATAAAAATTAGAAAGATACAAACAACCAACAACAAACAAACATTTAATTGTAATTTTAAATTAAAATTAAACAATGAACAACATCAATTCCTCTTGAAACTAAAAATTTATCAGTTTTAATTCGCATGCAGACCTTGCTTGAAAGACCGCGTGGAATACTGATCCTGATAGAAACTACTTTAAAAACGACACTACTACAATTACTACTACTATTAAATTAGCGTATTCATATTTAGATAAATTCGATCGGTTTATTCTTAGAGAATACTTTTCGTTCATAATTTTAAATAAATTATGTCGTAAAGGTTTTTTGGAATCATGCTATTATCGTATTTACACATAAAAAGTATGAGTTGGGTAATAATTAATTTTTTAAATAGTATTTTTTAATGTAATTTATTTAATTATTAATATATTGATATATTAATTTCATAAATTCATCAATTGCATGTCTTTTACTAATGATCTTGCATGTTCATGTTTGCTTTTCCGATTTATAAGTCTAAATGCATGTTTTTTAGAGAAAATATTTTTTTTAAGTTTTGTTTTGTAGCACACAAAAAATCATTCAAAAAGGAAAATATATATATAAAATAAAAAAAAGAACTTCGAGTAAAAAAAAAAAAAAAAGAACACTTCATAAACTTAAATAAATAAAAAAGAGAGAGAAAAAAAAAGGAATACAAAAGAACGAAAGTAAAGTAAAGCAAACAAATAAAAAGAAAGGAAAGATAAGAAGAATTAAATAACCAATTAAAAAAGAAAGAAAAAAAAGCAAAAGTAAGGAAAAAGTAAAAGATAAGAGATTGTTTAAAAAAAATTTTTTTTTAATAATTATTATTTTTTCTTTACTGTAAATTGTAATGATGATTAACTGTATAATGATATAACTTGTAATGATGATTAACTGTATAATGATATAACTTGTAATGATGATTAACTGTATAATGATATAACTTGTAATGATGATTAACTGTATAATGATATAACTTGTAATGATGATTAACTGTATAATGATATAACTTGTAATGATGATTAACTGTATAATGATATGACTTGTAATGATGATTAACTGTATAATGATATAACTTGTAATGATGATTAACTGTATAATGATATAACTTGTAATGATGATTATCTGTATAATGATATAACTTGTAATGGTGATTAACTGTATAATGATATAACTTGTAATGATGATTAACTGTATAATGATATAACTTGTAATGATGATTAACTGTATAATGATATAACTTGTAATGATGATTAACTGTATAATGATATAACTTGTAATGATAATTATAACTCATTAGTTATTATTTTTCAGTCATTATGTTATCATTTGTTTTTTCACATTATATTATTTATTAATGGTCAATTGTATTTATTTTTAGTTCTCGTTTGATACCTAGTTATTTTATATGTAACATTTATCTTTAGGGTGGAATAGGGTAATATGAGCACCTAAAACGGAAACTTCTTGTTGAATGGTTAAGAGCAAACAAATTGTCACTAAAGTTGAGTAAAACCCAATATACTTTTTTTCATTGCTATAAACCCAATATACTTTTATTGATTGCTATAAAACTATAAATGTCCTTAAAAGTTTTGTATTGATAACTGCAATATAAAAAGCGAAGTTTCGAATATATATTTCTTGAGTTATCGTTATAACATGAAACGAGTAAATATTTTTAAAATTAACAGTGCTACTTAAGTTTCAAGTTTTCTTGCGCTGGTTGTAATATCAGTTACATGAACTCCTTAAAACTGATCAACAATTCTATGTATATAAACATTTAAATGCATAAACCAATTAATTGCAAAAATCAGTTTAATTGCGATTCTTTTGAAGTTTTGACTTTGCCCAAACATAATTTAAGGGCTCCAAGTTAAATGGGAAAATCCCTCACTTAATAAATTTCTCTCATTGTACTATTAATTAATTTATTTAATTAAATTTTAAGTAAATTTTGTTTTAATAATGGTTGCACCGATGGCTATTTTTTGAGTCATTTTTTAATTATTTTCATTATTAAGTATATTTTCTTATTCTTATTCTCATTTTCATTATTAAGTATATTTTTTGTTCGGTAATATTTTTATGTAACGTCTTCAATGTTGAATATTTATTCCAGAACTTTTATTTTAAAATTAAATATTTAGAAAATGTAATAATAAGTTTAGGAAACATGTTCAATACTGTCAAATATGACAAGCTCTCCACAAAGCATCAATGTATTTCTCACTAGAACCAATCAAAATCATTTATATGTATAAAAAAAGATTTTAGCAAAATACCCTTTTGTTAGTAACTTTCTTCTTTTCAACCAAATTAAGAAATTTATATTTAAGTATATACTACAAATAATTATTATATTTTTTATTATTATTTTATAATTATTAAAAATAATATATTAGTGTATTAATAAAACCATTATTATTTTTTATTTTAAATTATTATTTTTATTTTACTTCTAGGGTAGATCAGGGTAAAATGAGCACCTTAAGCAAATGTTGGAATATTTTCAAAAATAGTTAAGCTGGATTCAAAATTTTTGCGAATAAACAATTTTTAGGGATTCCTACTTATGATCCACTTTGATATTTGGGCACCCGAATTTTTTTCTTAAAATCACAGAGGCTTTAAAAAAAGTAGCAAAAGTGCTCAATTTACCCAGACCACTTGGTAGTATGAGCCCTTTAAATCACCTCAAAAAAATTACATTAATTAAGTAAAAATACACCAACCTGACAATAAGAACTAATTTTTGGAATATAATGATTCGTTATTAACAAAACTTATCATTAAAAGATCAAACTTTAATCCACTTTTTGTTGAAACAATACTACCATGTGTTCCGCAAAAAAATTAGTTTTTTCAATTTTATTAACTCAAACGTTTAAACAAAAAAAGTTCAAATTTTTTCAATTTAAATTACAGAAAAATATTCAGTATTGTGATAATATTAAATTTTTTTACTATGTTTTGTTTTTATTCAAAAATCAATTAAAACCACTGCTATTTTAGGACTTTAAACTAGGTAATTTTAATGAAAAACACCGGATAATTTGAGCATGCTCAAATTAGTCAGTGTTTTTCAAAAATGGCATCTTTAAATAAAGTCAAAACTAAATGTTTCTATGCATTGTTTTTCAAACAAAAATGGATTGAGTTTTTAGCTAACATATTTTTCTTTATGAAAAAACTTTTATTATTTTAGCACCAAAATTTCGCGCCACAGATTTATTCATGCGTGATGATATTATTTTAACAACGCAAAAAATTTAACAGTGTTTTTAATTAGATGATAGCCGGTAATTACTGCATATAAATTTACGCTAATTGTACTGATTCCTGTTATCACCACATAAAGTCGATTTGAAAAATGCAAAGCAATTTTAACTTCACTGCTTACATCTAAGAAATCTTCAAGTATGCTCATATTACCAGCGTGCTCATATTACTCTAATCTACCCTATATTTTTATAAACTTATTTATTATTGACTTTTATTTATTATTATTTTAGTATCTTTGTAAATAATATTATTATTGGTAGCAGTTAACAGTAGCTATATTATTATTAGTATATATTGTTAGTATAGTATAGATATTAATATCTGTGCTAATAGATATTAATTTTTTATTAGTTATTATTAGTTTTTTTATATTCGATACTTTTTGCTGTCATAGTTACTTTTAATGTTCGTGGTTTGTCAAAGTTTATTTTGATTGTTTAACTTTATAACCGTATTTAGTTACCTTTAGTGTTAATCATTTTTTCTATCATTGTTCTTATTTCTTTATGAAAATTATTTTTGATTACTAACGCTAACGGTTACCCAAGTTTTAATTTATTAAATTTAATCTTTTATTTTGCTTTTTTTTTAATCTCCATTTTACATTTTTATATTTTTTCTAAAGATTATGGCATTTAAATCTCTCTGCAACATTTGTCATAAAAATATAACTGATAATCAAAGAGCCATCCATTGTGATCTGTGTAACACATAGGCCCATGCAAAGTGTAACCATATTGATGCAAACTCTTATAACTTTCTTTGAGATTACTCATCAGATTTGTATTGTTATAGCTGTTTATCTAAGAGTATGGCCTTTTGCTCAATTTCCAACTTGGAGCTTAAGTCAACATTATTATGCAAGAATATATCTACTAGCTCATTAAACTCTTTTGAGACTCCAAGTAACCATAAAAATATCTGTAAATATCTAAATAAATTTCCCAGTTCTGTTAATTGCAAATACTATGACATCATTGATCTCAATAAAACTATGCTTCCAATTCAGAACAATATATTTATCTTAACATCGCTTCTGTACCATTCCACATTGACAAACTCTGTTGTCTTATCAGCTCTCATAATAATTTTTCCTTAGCAATAGATATTATAAAATCTAATTTATATATAAACGATACAAATATAACTGATATATACATAAAAGGGTTTAATATTGAGCATTGTCCTATTGAGGCTAAAAAAGGTGGAGCACTTTTACACATACGCTCAAATTTAAACTACATAGTTCGCAATGATCTTATAATCAACTCTTATAAATATTTAGTGTCTATTTTTGTTGAAATTGTAAAACCTTGTGAATCAAACATAATAATTGGCTGCATTTATCATCATCCCTCAATGACTTAACATGAGTTTACTTCTTCCCACTTAAATCCTCTACTTGAAAAGTTAAGTAACGAAAAAAAAAAATCTTTCTTATGGGTGATTTTAATATGCATCTATTACGTTACAATGAATCTAATCCTGTTTCTACATATCTTGATTCTTTAACATCTCACTCACTAACCCCTTCTATAATTTTACCATCACGCATAACGGCTTTATTAAAAACCCTCATTGATAACATATTCACGAACTTTCATTCAACGGATCAATACTCAGGTAACCTTACGATTTCAATTTCAGACCACCTGGCACAATTAATTTGCATTCCTGGCATACCCAACTACCCCAAAAAAGTAAAAACTTACAGATGATGCTTCAAAAAATTTAATAAAAGTATATTTATTGAAGAAATCTCTGATATCAACTCGGAACTCTCCATGAAAAAGATGATGGTGTTAATAAATCCATATTTATTTTATAAAAATTTGATGAAATCTTAGACCGATATGCTCCTTACAAAATGCTAACCAACCAACAAGTTAAACTAAAATCAAAACTGTGGATTACACATGGAATACTTAAATCTATTTCAGTTAAAAACAAACTTTATCAAAAGTTTATTTATAAGAAAAATTAATTATTTGCAAAATTTAAATTTTACAGAAACAAAACTTCCAATTTATTAAAATTTAGCAAAAAAACATACTTTATTATATATTTTAATAATAATATGAACAATATTAAAAAACATCTGGATGGGATCTGTTTAGCTGTTTATCTAAGAGTATGGCCTTTTGCTCAATTTCCAACTTGGAGCTTAAGTCAACATTATTATGCAAGAATATATCTACTAGCTCATTAAACTCTTTTGAGACTCCAAGTAACCATAAAAATATCTGTAAATATCTAAATAAATTTCCCAGTTCTGTTAATTGCAAATACTATGACATCATTGATCTCAATAAAACTATGCTTCCAATTCAGAACAATATATTTATCTTAACATCGCTTCTGTACCATTCCACATTGACAAACTCTGTTGTCTTATCAGCTCTCATAATAATTTTTCCTTAGCAATAGATATTATAAAATCTAATTTATATATAAACGATACAAATATAACTGATATATACATAAAAGGGTTTAATATTGAGCATTGTCCTATTGAGGCTAAAAAAGGTGGAGCACTTTTACACATACGCTCAAATTTAAACTACATAGTTCGCAATGATCTTATAATCAACTCTTATAAATATTTAGTGTCTATTTTTGTTGAAATTGTAAAACCTTGTGAATCAAACATAATAATTGGCTGCATTTATCATCATCCCTCAATGACTTAACATGAGTTTACTTCTTCCCACTTAAATCCTCTACTTGAAAAGTTAAGTAACGAAAAAAAAAAATCTTTCTTATGGGTGATTTTAATATGCATCTATTACGTTACAATGAATCTAATCCTGTTTCTACATATCTTGATTCTTTAACATCTCACTCACTAACCCCTTCTATAATTTTACCATCACGCATAACGGCTTTATTAAAAACCCTCATTGATAACATATTCACGAACTTTCATTCAACGGATCAATACTCAGGTAACCTTACGATTTCAATTTCAGACCACCTGGCACAATTAATTTGCGTTCCTGGCATACCCAACTACCCCAAAAAAGTAAAAACTTACAGATGATGCTTCAAAAAATTTAATAAAAGTATATTTATTGAAGAAATCTCTGATATCAACTCGGAACTCTCCATGAAAAAGATGATGGTGTTAATAAATCCATATTTATTTTATAAAAATTTGATGAAATCTTAGACCGATATGCTCCTTACAAAATGCTAACCAACCAACAAGTTAAACTAAAATCAAAACTGTGGATTACACATGGAATACTTAAATCTATTTCAGTTAAAAACAAACTTTATCAAAAGTTTATTTATAAGAAAAATTAATTATTTGCAAAATTTAAATTTTACAGAAACAAAACTTCCAATTTATTAAAATTTAGCAAAAAAACATACTTTATTATATATTTTAATAATAATATGAACAATATTAAAAAACATCTGGATGGGAATGAGGGAATCATAACACACAATAGATTTTTTAAACTTAAATTGAACGAAAGTCTTATCACACTGCCATATCTAATATATTTAACAATTTTTTTAGCACTATACATAGCAAACTACTTAGCAAAGCCATACCCCTAAACGCGTATTTTGTGACTTTCTTAACATTCCAAATACTAGTCCCACACATTATTTCAAAACCTATCTGTATTGTTATAGATAACTCATTTAAAAGTGGTATTTTCTCAGATATTTATTAAAGCAGCCAAAGTTATTACAATATATTTAAAAAAGGCTCTCTACTAGATTTCACCATATACCGACCTATCTCCCTGCTTTCTAATATAGGTAAACTCTTTGAAAAGGCAATGCACAATAGACTCGATGCTTTTCTTGAAAAATTTAAATGCTTTTACACCCATCAGAATGGATTTCGTGCCAATCACTCCACAACTCATGCTCTCATTGAAATGACTAAACTGATTAGAAAAGCAATTGATGATAAATATTTTGCATGTGTTGTATTTATCAATTTACAGAAAGCGTTTGATACGGTAGATCATTCAATTTTGTTGAAAAAATTAGAATATTATAAGATCAGAGGCGTACCCCTTAAATGGTTTACTACATATTTAAACGATAGAACACAATTTGTTTTTATTAATGACTCAAATTCTACTCTAGTAAATTGTTCTAATGGTGCTCCATAGAGTACAGCATTGGGACCACTGCTTTTCCTTCTTTATATTAATGATTTTCATACATCCATTAAGTTTGCTACTGTTTACCACTTTGCTGATGATACTAATTTAATGCTAATTAATAAATCCCTTGAAAAAATTAACAAACACATTAACCATAATCTTGCCAATCTAATTCAGTGGCTTCGCTCCAACAAACTTCATCTAAACTCTAACAAAACTGAACTCATTATCTTTAAATCAAACAAAACAAAAATCTATAAACATATGAACTTTAGATTAGTTGGCAAAAAAGTTGAACCGTTAACTCAAATAAATATCTTGGTATAAAAATTAACGACAAAGTAAGGTATAAAAAGTAAAGACTTAGCAATGAAACTAAGTAGATCTAATGACATGTTGGCCAAAGTTCGCCATTATGTTAATCTTGAGACACTCTTGAACATATATCATGCTATTTTTGGCTCACATCTTAGATGTGCATGCCAGGTATGAGGCCAGTCCCATCTTCACGCTCTTATTAGGTTATCCCACCTCCAAAACAAGGCTTTAAAAATTATTTAATTTCAGAATAATAAATTTAATCCTAATGTGCTTTACCCAACTTCTAAAATATTAAAACTATGTGACTATATTCAACTTTTAAACTGTCAATTTGTCTGGAACCACCAACACAACAACCTACCTTTAACTTTCATCAATTTCTTTTCCAAAAGTGCCAACACTCGTTATCATCATCGTTTCAACAGTAATTTAAACCTGTCTGTCTCTAAACACCGCTCTCATAAATACAAGCATAAATCTATAAAATATCAAAGCATTAAAACTTGGAACAACCTTCCTTATGAACTAAAAGCTCTCAATTCATTTTCAAGTAGTAGTAGTAGTAGTAGTAGTAGTAGTAGTAGTAGTAGTAGTAGTAGTAGTAGTAGTAGTAGTAGTAGTAGTAGTATTAGTAGTAGTAGTAGTAGTAGTAGTAGTAGTAGTAGTAGTAGTAGTAGTAGTAGTAGTAGTAGTAGTAGTAGTAGTAGTAGTAGTAGTAGTAGTAGTAGTAGTAGTAGTAGTAGTAGTAGTAGTAGTAGCACTAGTAGTATTAACATCGTTATTTTTATGTTATAAAGTTTATTATTGTTACTATATATTGTAAAAATTAGCATTACATTTATTTTAATTAGATATTATTAACATTAGTAGGTGTTAATTTATATTTGTAAATTTTCTATTTGTAAACATCCTTGAATGTAAAATCTTAATTCAGAAATAAATTATTGATTGATTGATTGGTTAAGAACTAGCCCATGTAACATTAAAATTGTAATGACACAATTTGTGAAACCGAAATATATTAGCTTCAGACTTTCTGAAGTTATTTGAGGAGCTCAGCGGAAAAATGGTCTAACCCACATTTTTAAAATTTTTGAAGGTATGTATATAATTAATGCAGCATCAAGATTTTCATTGACTTTAGTATACAATAATATAGTTTCTAGCCTCAATGTTGTTTTTGCAGGTTTTCTTCTTTTAGTTTTTTCAAAACTGACATGTACTTTTTATTGCACATTCAAGTAAAAAACGCAAGACCAATATCTATATTAACAGGAGTTGATGGTATGTACTAATTGTCTAAAAATAAATAGGCTTATACAAGAAATTTTTTAGTCCTTATAGTACCAATCCCACTATAGTCGAAAGGACAATGGCAAGGCAGAAATTATTTGCCTCTAATTTTATGAATGTCGAGGATGTTAGAGAAATATATTTGTAATTGCAATGAAAATGATGGCGCCCCACTTTCAATTTTTGTATTGCGACATATACTTAATACAAAATTCAATTCACATTTTCACCATCCGCAATAAGATACATTTTAAAAATTTGATTTATTTCAAAATGAAATAAAGTGTCTTTCAGAGGGTAAAGAAAAAAGTATTGTTAGAAGGGGCCTTATAATCATCAAGAGATGGCTGTAAAGGCAAAAGAAAAAAAAAAAGAAGATACACAAGAAGCGCATAAAAATCCAAACAAGAGGATATTAGCTATCGACTTATAAAAAACTCAATCGACATCAGTGCTTAGTACAGGAATAACCTACTATAAAAGGTAAATGTAGGCTTACAATCATGGAATCCATTATGAAAACTTAAAGGCAGGATTTATGTATGTATGGAGTGAGGAAAAAGCATCCAGAGGTACTCAAGAGATATGTTCGTGTATCCTCAAACATGTTTCCAGAAACTGTGACCTATTTAATATTGTATAGCGATAGTTGTGGCGGACAAAATCGTAATATAAAAATGTCTCTTATGTTACAATATATTTTGCACAAATCTCCATCTCTGAAAACCATTGAACAGAAATTTTTTGTTTCAGTTCATAGTTTTTCCTCCTGCGACCGGGACTTTGCTGTGATTGAAAAAGCCAAAAAAACGAAGGACCAAATATATTTTCTAGATTATTAGATAGACCTTATTGAAAATGCAAAGAAGAGGACCCTAAAATTTTTTGTAAGAAAAATGGAGACCCATGAATTTCTCAGTACAAAATCATTGGAGAGTGGGATAACTAATAGAAAAAAGTTAATAAACGGCGAAAAAGTTTCGTGGCTAAAAACTTGCTGGATAAAATTGGAAAAAGGATCTCCACGCTTATTTCAAATGAAGCAAACACATTTAGAAATTGACACATTGATGTTGCTGGACGTAACAATCCAAAATTGTGGACGACCATCTGATCAAAGTTGAACTTGAACCCTTGTACCCCAATGGTAGAAAACTCACAAAAGAAAAACTAGGTGATCTTTTTGAGCTAATGCAATTCATACTGCCTGTCCATCATCGCTATTATATTTCTGTTAAAGCTGATGAGGAGGCAACTGAATTGGGTCTAACTGATGATTCTGGTGACGAAGACATAAATTAGCTCATCTTACATATATAAAAGAATCATTAACAAGTCATTGACAAAACATCTGTTTAGCTTAATCAACTATTTTTCAAATAAATAACAAAATATTTTCAAAAATTTGAAAAGGAAAAGTTGCCTAGCCTTTTTGTTTTTACAAAAACACAGTAATATAGTGTCCTAATTTTTTAGTAGATATACCAATGTATTTTTCACCTGTCTTAATAGTAAATACTATCACATCCATGCTGAACCTGATTTTAGTTTGATGAAATGACTTAGGTTGTGTCATACCTTTTTAGAATTATTAGAACTATGCACTTCAGAAAAAGTTAGTGTGAAAAATCATAAAACTAATCTTTAAAAATTATTTGGGTTTATACAGGGGGCTAAATAGGTCCCGGACTTGGACGCCCCTCTGACCGATCTCAAGATCCACTTCAGGGGTGCATGCAATCGTTGTACATTTTGTCAGTAAATATGATTAGTCGTTGTATACCCTCCTCAGAGGGTATTAAAAACAGTCTAAGAGGCGCCAAAGCCGAGCACTTTTTTCTTCTTAAAATTAACAGGAAAAAATAACATTATTTTCGGAAAATATTTATAAAACATTAAATAAATGTTTTCCATTGAAACTAACCACTGCTTTTTTTAAATACTTTGCGTACTTTTGATGGTTATCAGACACTTTGAAACGTTTCCATACTTCCTTTAGAAATGAGTAGCAAGCAGCTTCCCCTGTTTGTTCACTAAAGAAACCCAATTCAATGTCCTTATCTTTACAAAAAGGACCTACATTTTGAATATTTGATGTGTAACTTCAGAGTAACTGTCATTTCGTAATCTTCCATCAAGGTTGAATAATGACTCTTAAACAACCTGATGTCTTTTTCAGATGTTGGCCTTAAATTTACACCAAAGCAAGAGTAAACAAGGTTATCCAGAAGTCTGAATGCTTCAGCCACAGGTTTTAATAGGACTGGAAACAAGTTATAGTACTTTACCCAATTTTTAAATATTTTTTGACAACCAGTGCCATTATATGACCAATTCCTTATTGATTTTGAAATATTTAAATCATTTACGATCTTTTTTGATAGTATTGGATCAGCTAACTTGTTTATTATTTTAAAGATATGGTTCGTTGCCCCTTCTGTCAAATGAAGTTCTGGAGGTGGAAGATGATCAACAAGTAGGTCATTATCATCTCCAGTTAAAAGAAATTTATCAATACAGTTAAAATATTCTTTTGCTCTAACTTTTTTTGATCCGCTCGATTAATACTATTTAATGCTTAATCTTAGTGACCCAAGTATTCATAGTTCAGTGCAATCATTTTTAAAAACCTCTGTTCTATTCCATGTACAAATAAAACACGGATGAGTTTCCATGGAACATACCACACATGACTTGACAGAGTTTGACATTTGCCACACAAGTAAAGCATATTTTACTCAAACAGAGTTTGTTAAGCAGAACTTTAACATTATGATTTGTCTCTGGTACATCTGGTACCAGTGCTATAATAAATGATACTTTCACAGATCCTTCCTTGAAATTTGATGATTTAATTTCTCCATATTTTCTCCTTTTGTTTTTAAATGTTTCGCTAGGATTTGATACAACATTTAAACAAACCTAACTAATTTATAACAAATTACACTTGTTATATTTTTAATTAGAAACAAAAGTGGCACATTATTAAATCAAATTTACGAAATCCTCGACCTCCATCGATGGAAATTTTTATACGCTGAATTTGAGGATAGGCTCCTTTTTTATCTATTATTTGCCACAGAAACTCATTGACATCTGTTGTTCTGATAAATGGGATCAATTTAAAAAAACTTTTTCCCTCTAGAGATTTAATATTAAAAAGTTCAAAATCCTCAACAAAGCAATCATCAAGTTGCTGGTCAATATGTTTTAGCTCTTCTGCTAACCCTGATTGTACAATTTTTCTGTTTTGTGTTTTGAATTGTAATTATTTTACTAGCTTTAGAGTTTTTGTGTTATTTAATTCTAAAGTTAATTTTTGTCAATCATACTGTTTATAGACAGTTGTTGTAAATTACTAGTATCATCAATGTTTCTTTTAAGTGTAAAACTAACTTTTTTACCACCGATGGCAAGTACTGCATTACCTTTTTTGTCTGTTTTGTCTTTTATTACAGCATAAGCTATTTAATCAATTGTCTTGACATCATTTGCAATCTTTTGCATTACATTACATTTAAGTACAGCCAAAGAACATTTGTGGCTAATTCCTTTACTAATAACTGAAAAGCAAGTTTGACAAGATATTTTACTGGAGGCTGTGCGTTACATTTACGTCCCTTTTTGAATTTTTTAGGTCTTCTTTGAGTTGATCCAATTAAAATATTTTACATTTACATAAAAAACACTTCTAGTTTGAACTGGTTTTTCCAAGAAGGATCTTTACCTCCTCTTATACTACTCTTGCAAGATGCGCAAATTGTTTTAGAGTAGAATGAACTTTTAATGTTGTATTTAAAATTCACTAAATTTTTAATTCACGGTACATTAATATTGTTAGGTTTATTTATTTTTTTGGCACAGTACAAACACACTTTTTTCCTGTTTTCCTCATGAGTACAGGTCGGTTTAAATAAACTCATTCTATCTAGAAAAATAAAATAATTTAAAAACACAGAGAAAACACACTTTATATTTTACATAAAATATACGCATTTATATAACATATAATAATTCTTTAAAAAATGTTTCAAACATTCTATACAAATATGCAAATATAACATAATATATTACAAATTTAAATGCTGACTGTTGTAGTATATAGATTCCTTGTTAAATGCCATTTAACATTATTTACAAGCTTTGTTAATTATACTTCAGTTCTAAAAATTAAAACAAATAAAATGAAAATATGCACAATTAAGACGTTTGGTTACACATGTGGTAATGATGAGTTGCGGTCTGTTTTGTATAAAAGTATTGTTAAGTATAAAACTATTGTTCAATATAAAACTAATGCTTAGTATAAAACTATTGGACAATATTTGTATTTTTTTTGCATTTTGTCAATGTAAACATATTTGACTATATTGATAAAGTGATTGTTGATATTTCATTTTTGTTGCTTCAGAATTATTAAGTAAAATATATTATTCATTATTTATAAATTTTTTTATAAAGTTTAATAATGATTATATACAAAAGGGTCAAAGTAGGTAATAAAAATTAGTGCCCCTCGGGTTGTCTTTGGGCCCTCTAGAGGGGGCAACTTATAACTAGTTATATTATCTAACAAAATATAAAACAGTTGTTTGCCCCTCTCGGAAGGGTCTCATGATCAACCAGAAGGGCGCCATAGTCCGGGACCCGTTTTGACCCCTGTTTAAATCCAAATATTTTTAAAAGATTAGTTTTATGATTTTTTTCACTAACTTTCCATGAATAGTATGGTTCTAACAATTCTAAAAAGGTATTACACAACCCTATGTCATTTCATCAAACTAAAATCTGGTTTAGCATGGGTGTGCTACCCTTCTAACAATTATACTTTTTCCTGTTATTTTTAAAAAAATCCCTAAAGTCTTTTCCAGTTTACCAAAAATGAAGTAATTGTGGCTTAGGCTACTTTTCCGCTGAGCCCCTCATATATGAACAATATCTGTGCATCAATTACATCGAACTAATTGTTTTACTTATTTTTTATTAAATGTAATTTATATGGAGAAGCCAAGATAAATTTTAATTAATAAAAATTCCAAAAAAAAATTTAAAATCCTTTTTTGCTGCTAATGTATCATTTAAAATAAGACTGGTTAGTTTTAAACCTTTAGTACATGTAGCAGCACTCCTTGTATGTTCTCCTTAAATCAGTTGATGTATGTACTGAAGCCACCAAACCTATAATCCTATTTCTGCACTTTATTCCCGCATTTTACTTGTCAGAAATTTCTATTTTTTTATTGATCGTTTTCTTCTTGCAATTTGTTAAGAAATAAAGTATATTTTTGAATCTACATTTAGTGAGATGTTATTAGATCAAAAGTCACGTAATAATAATTTTCAAAATTAATTTCAGATGCTGATAAGAATTTTAAAATTTTTCAAAACAAATGTTAAACAAGCATTAGTAAAACTGTACAATTTGCATCATCTAAAATTATTATCAGTTACTTTGAAAATATCCCAAAAACGTTTAAAGTAATTAATTGATGGCTTTCAAAATTTTTTAGGAAAAAGCTTTTTAAATTACCTTGCTTTAATAAAGATGTAAAATATGTATGTATTGCTGTTTTAAATATGCATGTTTTACTGTGTAAAATATGTGTAAAATATGTATTGCTGCGTAAAATATGTATGTATTGCTGGTTGTTTTTATTACTAACAAACTCGGTATATAAAATAATTATTGCTGGTAGTATTTATAACTAACAATTTTGGTACGTATAATATCAAATTTCAATGTTTTGTTAAAAGTCAATTCAGTGTTTTTTACCATTGAAACTAGTTTTTTATTTGAATTTTTTAAGTTGTTTATAATTGATATTGCTTATTCCTATAACAACTTAGCACTTAGTACTGCAAGAACTTGAAACTACTTTGTTTACCACTTAATAAAATCCATTCTGATTCATGATGAAATTGATTTTTAGCACCTTTAAACGAAATAACACAAAAAACATTTGGGTTCTTTTTTGGTATAAGATAACTATTGAAAACAAAATAAAAATAATGCGTTTTTATTAAATGTAGTATAATATAATATAATTATAACACATAAATAACAATTGGTTATTTTATATTATAATTACATTGTATTACAATGTAATTATAATATAAAAATAATCAATTTTATATTATAATTACATTGTATTTAATAAAAGTATATAGAATTTAATATTTCTTAAGAAACTATTTATCTTGTAGCTCATGCTCAACCATGGCCTACTGTTATTATACGGCCTGATTTGTTGCATTTTCCGTAAAAAATTAAGAGGCCAGTTTTTTTTAGGTTAGCCCTCTACGCTATAACTCAAACTGAGTTTTGAACTTTTCAATAAAACGCAGACCTGGATATTTTTTTCAAAAAAACGGAGCTCATGCTTATTTGTATTTTAAAAAATCCGCGCTTTATTAAAAAAAACAATAAAACAGGATTGAGGTTTATTTTAAAATCATTATAACACATAATAACAATAATAAATTCTTACCTAGAAGATGTTCAAAACCTTGGGAATAACTTTCTTCGTTCATTTCACTTCAAGGTAAGTAATAATTTAACGTATAATGTTAAAACAAGGTGATGATTTTTAAAATATAAAACGCATCGGCATTGGCACGAAAAAGTCTTTCCAGGTCTGCGTTTTAATAAAAACTTCAAAACTCAGCTTGAGTTATAGCGTAGAGGGCTAACCGTTTTTTTACGGCAAATATTTATTTTATTAAGATGGTCGAGGAATACCTGAGATTATCATCATGTAATTACATTATGCTATACAATATTTTTTGCTTACTGATTCCCTGTTTCAGTATATTCCAATAACATATGAAATACTGAAATAGGCTTTCAAATACCTATGTATCAAAATGCTACTAAAACAAACTTACATATTGCAAAGACTACTTACAACTCTTATGAGGAAATAAAAGCAAGGGTTTGTAATTTTATATGTATTAAGGATTTGAGAAAAAATCTTTAATTAGCATTAGCTACCAGTTCTTTGTCTTTTTTTAAATTCTTTTACCTGATCTTTTCTTACAGAATCTGTAGTTTCTTTTTGTAAATTGTTATAAAAAATATTAATAACAATTCGAGATCCATATTTAATTCCCCATTCTTGGTGATACTCGCATGTAAAATCAACACTGCTATAATAAATCTTAAAAATTTGTTCTGCAAAGCTTTTAAGTGATAAAGAATAACTGCAATGTTTGATTAGAGTAGGAGAAAAAATATCTAGAATACTAAAAAGATGATAAATAAAATCAGACAAGGATCGACTTGGACATATAAGTCCACCTCTGGATAATATTTTCAGATATTCGTTATTTAAAACATCTTGGTCGGTAGAAACTATTTTTTGACCACAAGGTAGACATTTAAATCTTTTTTTCAATTTTTTAGCAATGTAGCCTGCTATAGTAACAACAACTTTCATGCTATCTTTAGAAAGCTGACACTCTAATATCTCTGAAGACAACAATGTAATATCTTGCATAATGTTTTCTAATGTAGAGTATTCAAATGTTTGATAAATATTTTCATCCCAGAAATTAATATCTTCCTTTAGAAGACTTCTTACTGCTAAAATCTTTTCACTTTTGCAAACTTCTAAAAGACTTACAAGAAATCGACCAACGCTCATTTGTCTATACTTACTAAAGCGTAGCTCCAAAGGATCACTTTGTAACCTGGATAGTATAGCTTTCTTTAAGCAAATCATCAATAAGAGATGCAGTTGCACGTAATGTTGTGATAAGAGCATGAGAAGTTTGTTTGGTTAAAGTATTCACATGTTGACCAAATTTCAATCCAATTTGCTATTTTTCTATAAAATGTGGGTATTTTATTTCCTTTTACAGCAGCATTGCCAAGCTGATCGGATGTATTAAACATCTGCTTTGAATTAAGTGTGATAAATAACTTATGAAACAATAATAAAAATTGTGCTGCATCATTTCTTTCAGGAAAATAACTGAGTATCGCAGCTGTAGTTGTTTATTGTTTCCAGGATGAGTGACCTGATTATTAATTTTCCTCGCTTTTTCCAAGTTTCCATTTAATAATTGGTCTTTTTCATAAACTTTATGTAATAAAACCAGCTGGAACTTCAACTTTATCTCTGAAGAAACCAAACGAAAAAGAAAGGAAAACAAATTTTTTTCCATTCAACAAGTTATTCCTAACATTTTTTATTAAATGGATTTTATCATATAATAGATATGTTTTTAAAACTCCATTATAAGCTGGATGATAAATATATAGTTTTCCATCTCCAGTTTATGATTTATGTAACTCTGAGAATTGGTAGAATGATTGGTAGAATGATTATCTGTAATAATAGCTCTTACTTTAAAACCTGATTGGTTCAATGAGGTAATGCACTCAATTTCTTTTTTCAACCATGATCCTGTTGTGCAAACTTCAGGTGATGATCTCACAACATAAGGAAATGCTTTTTGAAGACCTACAATCATAAAAACAACAACACCTTTAGAAAGATTACTTTCTGAATCTTCACCAATATATTTCCCACTTTGATATTGGGCTGATTTCTGCAGATACATTTCATCTACAAGAAGCACACAATCACTTGATACACGATGTTTTTGTAACAAAACTGTTATAGCTTTATACGCATTTACATCCACACTTTGGATTTTTCTAAGTAAACTAAAAGATGATAAAGGTAGTTGTTCTAACAATAACTTATAAGACTGTGCTGAAGTGTGATGTAAAATTATCGCATAATTTATAATGGATGCAGAGTATGGAGGTCTGCCTTGAGGAGAATAGTATCTAATATCATTTAACTCTGTCAAAATTGAATTCAAATCATTGGCTTTATTTCTAATATATACAGGAAAAGTTTCTAACATACTACAGTTTGTTAATTTGCAATTATGACCACTACAAAACCATTCACGTAAAGAAATATGATACCCTTTATATGACAATGAGGCATAAAGATCTTTATTTACAGATATTGACTCAAAAGCAGTTGGTATGCCTGATTTTTCATCAAAACATGGCTTATAATAAACAACACTATCATGAACTTTTTTAAATGTAAAGCCTGGCGGAGAATGTTGTTCTGTCAAAGAATCGAAATTAATTATTTCATCAACACTTTGAAAATCTTCAAACTCATCTTTTCCTAAATATCTCAAAGTTGGTTCTTTTCGGGGAACTTTAGAACCCTTAGAGTCGACGATCCACTTATTTCATCAGTTTGAATAGTTGGAACTGGAAGAAGATTCCATTTCAATGTGCATCTTTTTCCGTAACTAATAAATTTTTAATCAAAATGATTCACACAAATAGCTGAATATTTTGATGGAGCCCAATCTTTTCTATTAACAAAGTATATCCATCATTCTCGCAAATCAAATTCTTCAGGAAAATGAAATGTTTACTTTTTTGGACCATTAGAGTAACCAGTTTTACAGTTTGTAACAACACATTTATTAACCATTTTATTACTAAAACAAATCAAAAAAATGTAACACAGTTATTTTTAAATATAAATTTCACTTACATTTATTATTGGAATTATCTCCACTTAAATAACATCGCATAAAAAAGCAGTTCGACTATATACAGTAATAATAATAGACTGTCTGTTTGTCTATTTCATTACCTTACTCTCTAATGGAATATAATGAAGCAGCCAATTAGTCAGAATACATTCACATAATAAACAGTCGTTTCCGCAACGGCAAAACCGTAAATAAAAACTTAATATCCTAATTGGTGTTTTGGTAAACAGTAATAAGTAATTTCACAGAATTGAAAAAATTCTTGACACCTTTTATTCATTTTGTTTTTGGGAGTTTTAAATATGCAACAGAAACCATGAGTAAACTTTTACGTTGTATGTCGGCTGGATGTTTGTCGTATTACCATTTTTTTTTTGTAAATAACATTTCGTAAATTAGTAAATTGCTAGCAATTGGATACTTTGGCACATCTGTCAACAACGGACGTACTAATAGTTATAAAATTGATAGAAAAAGAAGCAAGAAGGTCACAAAAGTAGTTAATATGTTAGCTTCATGGCAACGAATTGCTACAATGCCATTTATTTCAATACCTTGATAGTCTAACGATCTGTCCCCGTGGGTTTTCTAGACTTATTGATAAAACAATATCAGCACGTCAACAAATGACTGTAATTCATTTTAATAAAATATATAGATTTTTTTAAAATAGAGTTGAGAACTCTCAGCACTGATCAAATATATTATTGGGAAATAACAAGCATTGTTTCTCTAGGTGAATGCTCTTCAGGATTGGCACAGCAACTCCCAGCAGCTCCATATCATCTAAGATGACTAACAACGGCAAGTCATGGGCTCCAGCTGTACGTGTCAACGTTAGAGCAGTCAGAACAGCCGAGAACTTTCTCTATTTATATTGTTCGTGTTTATGTTCCAATGTGGTTAAGCATTAAGTCTAAATCTTCTTGTAAGATTCTTCTTTTTTATAAAATTTTAAAAGATTTTTTTGCCATCTTTTCCTTTTTTGGGGAACTTGAAGTTCATAATTTTGAAATTATTTTTTGAAATTGAAATTTTTTTTAGTTTGAGGATTCAAAACCTACTTTTTATTTTGTTAATTGCTATTACATATCAAGATTCTGTAAACTAGCTTTAATTTTGCAACAATTAGCAACTAACACATTAATTTTTTTGAGATAATTTTTCAATAAAATAAATGCAAGATATGTGAATGTTTTAAATAATTCATTTTCTTTTCTAATTAAACCCCAAGTTAAGGTTTCGGTTAGGTTTTTTTTTTTTTAACTTTTTTTTATAAAAAAGAAATGAATGGCTAACTTTTTTAATATTTACATTTTTGTTTGGTTTTTATTGTTTAAAACCAACGAGTTTTAACCGAAGTTGCTCAACGAACGAACAAACGTGCTTTAAATAAACAAAGTAAAAAAAAAAAAAAGTAATGCTTTTTTTTTTATATTATTCAAACAAATGTGATGTTACTATAGAAACTAAAAGTGATCTTAAGCTGTTTTTATTTTCATTTTATTTTTGCCATTTGATTTGACCTTTGAAAACTACTTGAGCAATCTTCGAATCTCTTTTTTTCAAATACTATATAGGTGAACTTTCCACAAATGATTTATAAGTAATTTATTCACAAAGGTTTTGAGAGTCATCGGGACTTATGGAGATGCTAGAAAATATGCCGGAAGCTGTGTCAAAATAAATCAAAAGCAAATAAAGATTAAACATTGAAAGAAATGCTAGCAACATTTGATAGGTTTAGCAAATCTTCCTGATAAAAAAACAAATCTTGTTAATTCTAAAAATTAACATCAGTAGCATAACTTCTAAAGCAAAAAATAATATGCTTTAATATCTTTCAATAAAAAAAAAAAAAAAAAAAAAATAAAACATAATTTAATTAACGTCATTTTAAAATGGTATTTACGTCATTTAATATTTATCTCTGGTCACGCTTCGTGAGTTACTTTATTTTACTTTATTTGTCTTATGGTTGAATATAAACATTGAGTACGAATGTTTATATAAACTTAATTAACCCTTTCTTTCCCAATGTTGCCATTTAGCAAAACAAACTTTAAATTCAAAAATCAAACCCTGTTTAATCTTTTTTTAATCTTAAGTAATGCTTAAGTTTTGCTACTTCCTACTAGATGGCAACATGTGCAATTTAAAAATGAACAAGTATGTTTTAAGTCCTATGGAGAAATCTTCGTTTGGCATTATTAAGCACGTCATAATTTTTTTTTAAAATGTAAAATGAAAACAAAATAAATGCCATAGGCTAGAGCTTAATATTAACGTTTAAAAAATACCAAACTTATCGTTTTATTATTAGTTAAAAACTTATGCAACTTTTAAACCACAAAATTTATGATTTTTTTTTTTTTGTATGACATTTTTAGCAATTTAAAGTTTTTAAGAATAGCATCCACGTTTCTATCACGTCCGTTCATTTACAAAAACAACAATAAATAAGACCATTATTATTTAAAACTATGAATATAATAGTAATAAAACTGTAGTAGTTGGAATTTTAATGGCTAGAAAACGACCCACCTTTGACATAATAAATCTGCGACAGTACTTTTTTAAGAATATCTTTTTTAACGGTGATGCAAAAAGGTTTTTTAAAAAATAAATTGATTTTAAAAATTAAATTTCGTTCTGAAAATTGACAAGTTAAGTCTTGAAAATTGACGATTGCTAAAAGAAAAAAAAATGTGTTTCTTATTAGTTAACTCTTTAGTGGGAGGCATATTTTTTGTTAACATTCAAAGTTATGCACACTATTAGAGTAATATAATGCTATAATTTGATTTTGTTATTTAATCAAAAAAACATTAAATACTTTCAAAAATATTTAGGTTATAATATGACCTTAATTTTTGAATCAAATTATCTCTAAAAAAAAAATTCAAAAAAATATATTTAATACTATTGTAAAGCTATGGTTCTACTTTTTCCAATAAACAAACAAAAAGTTATTGTATTTTAAGTTATCGGTTGAACGATGGAAGAACGTACACCCCTAACTATTTTGTCGGCATAAAACGTCAAATATTTTTTCTTTAGACGTGTTTTATCGATTATCGATATTACATTCTCATATGTTGAAGTGCCTAGCATTTAAATTTCCAAGTAAAAAGTCATTAATAAAGTATTATATATTGAAAATTTAATTGAAAATGAAACAATTTAAGAAGAAGATGTTACATACCTGTGTTTTGTATAACTTATATAATAAGAAAAACAAATCAATCGTCTCAAATGCAGCGAATTGCCACATTCCGCTTTCATCCATACACTTCATTTTATACCATAAACTCCGCATGATCCGTATTCCATATTTAAGCTTATTAAATATATTGTGAATAATTAACAAATTAATTAATTATTGACAAAGCAATTGAAAAATATATAACTCAAAAATCAGTCTGAAGAACAAAATAAATGTGGTTTTTGTTTACTTTATAAAAATAATGCTAATTCTCCCACCTAAATCTTTTTAGCGAAAGTTGGAACGAAATTCTTCGAACTACTGGTTCAATTAAAGAAAACTATCTCTTATTTCAAAAGAACTTACCGGTTATTTGGAAAAAATATTAAGAAATGGAAGTGTATAGTTGCTCGATGTTTTTCTAATTATTTGCATTGAATCTGTATTTTAAAGTCATGTTTGAGTGCTGCAAAGCCATGTAATATAAGTGTATTGGCAAGCGAGTTTTTGAGAGTAGAAATTGTTTGCAATTGTAAATTGCGAGTAAAACTTATTGGTCTTTTTTCTAACTTTAACATTTTAACATCAAGATAAATCAACTAAAAGACCAAGGTTCTAACTTCTGCTTAAATAAAAAGAATAAAGTTATCTTTATTTTATTTTTGCATAGGTAAATTAAAAAGTTGTGAAAAGTTGTGCATCTTTTTAATAAATTAGAAACGAGAATTGAAAGTTTTTTTCTTTATTTCCAAAACTAAATTTGAGTACACAGTCGTGAACAAACAATTAGGATTTTAATTGAAATGAATTATAACGAAATTTATAATTAACAAAAAAAATAAAAAAATAAAAATAAAATGTTTTGAAATAATTGTAATGCTTGTTTTGAAATTAGGAAGATCGACGAATTAAAAATTCACATATTTTTTAAGTTCATAAAATATTGACTACGTTATTTTTTAAAATCAGTGTTAATCAGGTGTATCGCAAATTATTTCTAAGATTTTATTATTTGTAATAAAAAAGTTCATCATGCTGTGTAAAAAGTTTTGTTGCTAATTTTATAAAAATAGTTAAATTAGATGTACATGGTAACTGATTTTCAACATGGGTAAAAACAACAGTAAATTAAGATCGGACGAAATTGAATATATTTGTGAACAAACGTATTATAACGCGTGTGAGGTTCAGGAATGGTACAAGGGTATGTATTAAATTATAAAAATTTAAATAATATTTAAGCCGTAGGTTTTGGTTTTTAACATACAAAACCCACTTTATATCAATTGGGTTATTCAACAATTAAATTTAGGTACAAAATATTTAAGCTGTAACGCAGCAGTTACAAATGATTTTAACTTTTATCATTAAAGCTCAGCCTAATTGACTTTGCGTTAAGACGAGGAATCGACAGATTGTCTAACTTAAATTATTTCTCGTCATTTACTCGATATTTGAGCTTTTTGCCTCAGCGTACAAGAAAAACTGACTTATATATAGAAACCAGCCTATTAATGGTTCAGTGAATCTAAGTGTCTCTGTAATACATAATACTCATTTAAAAAGTGTTTTTTCTGTTGTCAACTTTCAATCGCCGCGGAATTATAATGTAATAAAGAATCTCGTAAAGCAATACAAATGTGGTTTTGCATATAGAAAATTATTAATTTTTTTATGAGGCGCAGTCTGTTAATTTAAAAACGACAAAACGTTAATACGACTTGAATTTATATAAAGAGCAGCTCTACGCAGATGTTTTTTATTGTTATTTATTTGCCTGTGTTGTTTGCTTGCTGTTGTAAAAAAGCTAATCAATTGTTTTCATTCGTAATAAGTTTGTCTGAAAGATTTAATTCTGTTGTTGTTATTTTGGGCTCATCATCTTATTAGTGTTGGTTGGTAAACCTAGAAAAAATTTGTGAAAACGACTCTAATTTTAGAAATACTTATTTTAAAAATAATGTTCTAATTTCAAAAATTTCTTGTATTTTTATTAATCGCTGAAAAATAAATTAAAGATTGCATACCGCTAGATTAACATCTCAGTCTGTAATTACCTTCTGAGCGTATAAAGCTTTTTTTATATTTTATTAATGAAGCCATCTGTTTCTATTGTTTTTGTTTTTTTTTTAAAACTAATTTTTCGTTTTTTTTTAAACGAATATTTGCAATGAAATGTTTTAAGGCCTATATATTTTGCAACTGCTTTTAAGGCTTCATTTATTTTGTATTTTATTACCAATAACAAGAATATTGTAATGGGTAAGGCAAATAGTAAGCTGAAGCCTGAAATTATTGCTGATCTACGTGAAAGCACAGAGTTTACAGAAAGTGAACTGCAGGAATGGTACCGAGGTTAGTTGACTTTATTAAAAACATAACTATAATAAATAAATGCAATACATTTGAAACCTAACTTAAAATTGTTCTTTTCATTGGATCAGGCATTTGTTTTTATATAATCAGTAAGGTTTTAAAACCTTATTAAAGTAATGAATGACAATTTTTTTTTAAATCAGTATTATTTTTTATTTTAATTTTGTTTTATTAAGTAAACAATAAAAATTAGTTTAGATAGATAGTAATGTGGGATCCATTAATATTAATATTAACATCATTGTATTTTAGTTCTGCCTTAAAACCATATTTCTTTGACTAAATGGCAGTACAAATCTACTAAAAACCATCTTTTTTTTTCTTTTCTTTTAGTTATCCTGTTTAACATTTTTATATATATTTTGAAGGTTTTTTGAAAGATTGTCCAGATGGAACATTAACAGTTGAAGAGTTCAAAAAAATTTATGGTAATTTTTTTCCATATGGAGATGCTGCTAAATTTGCTGAGCATGTTTTTCGTACATTTGATGCTAATGGTGATGGAAGGATTGACTTTCGAGAATTCATTTGTGCACTCAGTGTTACAAGTCGAGGAACATTAGAGCAAAAGTTAAAATGGGCTTTTTCTATGTATGACCTTGATGCTAATGGGTAAAAAATTTCTTTTCAAATTTGTTTATTTGCAAAATGCATTTGGTTTGTCTTTGTTGCAATTATTGAATATATTATTATTACTTTTTATTATTATTATTATATACATACATACATACATACATGCATACATACACATATAAATACAGACAAACACACATAAATACACACACACATACATACATATATATATATATATATATATATATATATATATATATATATATATATATATATAGACACCAGTAGTTTTTAATTTTTTCAAAAGAAAAAGTTGTTTTTAGTGGGAATACCTTAATTAGATTTTAAAACAATAATATGAAAAATAAGTCTTCTCGACTCTATGTTATTTTGATTTAAATTTTGATAATTTATTATAAAGTATAGACTAGGGTGGGTCATAATAAATTTTTAAAATGGGTTAGACCTTTTTTTAATGTATTTTCATATATAATGAAATGTAAATGCAATGTTGTTTAATTTTAACTATGTTTAAGGCGTGTTATTGTTTTAAAATTTTTTTTTTACCTAAAATCCACAAATTGGATGAACTTATATGAATAAAGCACTTTAAAAAAACATGTTTTAAAATATTACATTTTATTTGACTTTACATTAATAATTTAAAAAAAAAAATTTCCTCTATAAAAAATGCAAAAAATTGCTGTATAAAAGTTGCTATATATATATATATGTATATATATATATATATATATATATATTTATATATATATATATATATATATATATATATATATATATATATATATATGTATATATATATATATATATATATATATATATATATATATATATATATATATATATATATATACATATACATATATATATAGTGTATTATCACTAAAGACTCATTAAAATTCAGCTAATTTCTGATGAGTTTTTATTAATGAAACACTGTGTTAAATTAAAAAATTGATAAGTGATTTTCTACTAATTTAAATATATATATATATATATATATATATATATATATATATAATATTTAAGTATATATATATATATAATATTTAAGTATATATATATAATATTTAAATATATATATATATAACTTTTTACTTAAAAGTATTTTTAAATTGTTTAAAAAAAAAGATACGGAGTTCAGTATGCATTTTCATAACTTTTTTTCTTTCTTTTTTTTCATTCCTCTTCTGCGAAATTATCCATATTTATATATATATATATATATATATATATATATATATATATATATATATATACACACACACACACACACACACACACACACACACACACACACACACACACACACACACACACACAGAAGTTGGTAGAAAATTATAGAAAAGAGTAAATTTTATTAAAGGTTTAAGATGTTGAAGAATGGCTGGTAACATTTGTTGTGGCTATGTATAGAAACAACTGTAATTTTAAAAAGTGAAAAGTTAGAGAAAGAAGAGTTGGTTTTAAAATTTCACTGTTGGTCAGATGAAATAGAAGCAAACGGGTTTATATTGAGCATGAATGAGTATTGGAAAATGAAATGGGAGGAAAAATTCAGAATAAATTTACAAGAGATATGTGTAGTGGTATACATGGTGTATACTTAATACTGTTGGTTTTTTAATTTATAAAATGTAGTTTTGGTAAGTACATAGAAAAAACGAAAATAAGATTGTGTGGTAGAAAGAGAGTATTGGTAAGTTTTGTTATCCTGGAATTACAAATGACTAGCTGGTGAAAAGAGTAATGTGTGTTTCTTCCAGATTAAGAGATTTATCTTCACTTCTAACAGGAAAAATTTCAAAAATTAAAGCAAAGTTATGCACCCCATGTGTCCAGGGTGTTATGAAGTATGGCAGTAAAACATAGGCAATGAAAGTTGATAATGTTTAGTATCTTGAAAGAACAAAGAATATGATGATTAGATGGATGTGTGTCTGAGTTAGAAATAGATGATGGCTGAATTAGGTCAGAAAAAAAAGCAATGGTTTTAAATAGAGATCGTTTTGAATTAATTGTCAAAACTTTTTATGAACTTTAAGTGTTAATAGTTTTTACTTTTTTTGTGTGTGAAAAATGTTGGTTTTCATTTATTCAGTTTTTTTAAATACTTTTGATAAGTTAGAAAAAATTTTTTTGGTTTGTTACAATTTTTTTATTTTTATAGCTATATTTCTCGAGAAGAAATGCTTGAAATAGTTCGTGCAATATACAAAATGGTTGGAAATGTGGTAAAAATGCCAGAAGATGAATCTACTCCAGAAAAACGAGTTGATAAAATTTTTAGACAGATGGATAAAAACACTGACGGAAAATTATCCTTAGCTGAATTTATAGAGGGTGCTAAAAGTGATCCGTCAATAGTTAGGTTATTACAATGTGACCCAGCTGGTAATCGTTAGTTTCACAATCCACATTTTGTAATTCCACAATCTTGCAATTAGACAGTTTTTCTCTAAGTCTAATTTTTTTGTCTTGTAAACATCACAGTTTATATTCCATCAAACGTTGAATATTCGTTCGTTGTAAATTAAATCAATTCTTAGTTTTTATAGAGATTGTTTCCATGTATATTTTAACTTTCTTTTCCCTAAATTATTTTGTCCTCCCCCATATCTCTAAAAAAAATATATATTTTTTTTCATTGTTTTTAAAAAGTTGTTAAGGGTTTGTTATAGGTCTAAATAATTTGATGAATTTAAGATTAAATAAATAGGATATTTGCGTTCATTTCATTTCGAATTTTTAAATTAGGCTCATAAAGTTTCTTGTTTAATATTTTTCTCATGTTTTATTTCTTTTTTAATTGCTGTTTATTTTACATAGTTATTATTTTTCTTACGAAGGATTTCAATGAGTTCATTGGGGATTTTTATACAAAATCATTAAGTACAAGGCATTTTATAAGAAGTGTTATTGTTTTTAAGATAATCTGCTAAAATAAAGAAACTTGAAGCGTTCACGATCCTTCAAATAAATATATTTATTTGATAATTAAATGTGGTTGAAAACGCTATAAACTTTAAACATTAAAAATATAAATAATTTTTTTTTTCATTAATCAAAACGAGACATTTTCAGCTACAGTTTTTACACGATTTTTACGAAAAATATTACTTTTAAATCTCTACAGCATTGCTTATTTTTATAATATTATATTAAAAGAAATGTCGTTGTTTAAAAAAATGTCGTTGTTTGAAAAAAACATGAATAGTATTAAAAAAAACAACGACCGGAAAAAAAAATTAACTTTTTCATACAAAATTAAAAAAAAAAAAGTTAAAAAAGTGCTAAACGTCGATAGAAATCGACGTTTCGAAAGGAATTTCGCTACGTCAATTTTTAACTTAAAATGTCATTAAATTGTTGAATTAGAATTATACTTTCGATTTGTAATGAGAGAAATCTAAATTTTCAACCAAACTATTATATATAAATAATATTACATTTGAAAAGTAGTATACACACTTTGAAAAGTATTGCAAGTTAAAACTTTTTCCTCGTTGTGCGAAGCAAAAAATTCGAACGCTTTTAACAAAATCTAATGCAACATCAGATATTTAAAGATTTAAATTTTGCTAAAGTTTTTAACAGCGGAACATATTTTAAGAGGAACTTTTATTTTATATATACATATATATATATATATATAAAGCCTAATATAAGTCAAAGTTTAATTTATTTTTGAAGCAAAGAATGCTTTCTTTTCAATAATATGTTTCATAAAAAAAAAAAGACCTATGAATAATATTTTTTTAAATATTTTTTACAAGAAGGTATTTTTGATCGGATTTATATTATTTTCAATTTACGTCACAATTATAATCAATGAGAACAAATAATAAAAATATAATTTTTTCTTATTAGGTGATCAATAAAACCAATATAGATAAGAAAGCTAATAAAAAGTCTACACTTCTTAGAGTTCTGTGATATAGCATTGCAAAGGCATTGCAATGCCATATCGTTGTGGAGTAACATATACGATCGCAAAACCACAATCAGCACGCGTTGTTTTCACATTAAGGAAGTAAACACATAGAAATTATTTTATTAATTATTGACTTTATTTTATTAATTATTGACTTGAGCTGAATTGAACTGAATGAATGAAGGTTGTAAAAGCTGAATAGTAATTTTTTTTTAGTTTTTATTAAATAACTTCCTTATTTTACAACGTATTCAAATTAAAACATTACCGTTAGATTTATAATAAAACTCTATTAGACTGTATTGTTAAACCATTTAAACCTAGTTTTTAAATGTTGAAAGCTTTAAATAAGTAAATAAAGATTGTTTTCGAATGACGCAACTTAAATGTTTTTTTCCTCACAGAGATTTTATCAAACAAAAATATCGTTTACATGTTCTGATAAAGAAAGCTCTCCTTTATATATATATATATATATATATATATATATATATATATATATATATATATATATATATATATATATATATATATATATATATATATATATATATATATATATCCTCTGTTTTTACATTATGATATGTTTTTAGTAAAGATAAACTTAAAACAGACTTAAATAGTGGAGTGAAAATACAGATTTACAGAGTTTAAACGGTTTCTTAGCTACTCTTTTGAGGAGGGGGCAAAGTTGTTTCAAGACTTTTTTTAATTTGTGACAAGCATATTGTTTTGGCGCCGTTTTATGTTTCCTTGATCGTCGAAATTTTAATTTCATCAATGAGTTCTTCTGTATTGTCTTTAATAAAAATCATCCTAGGCGTCACATCAATATTTAACGACAGGTGTCACGGTATTTAGGTATATCAAGCGTCACAACAGTTTTTATTAAAATATAAGTTTTAAAGTTTTGATCCGTTTTAGATGTTTTTTCAAGTTTATCATTTAGTACAATTTTTTAATGACGACGTTTTTACTTTTATTATTAAGTACTCCTATGTTTCGTTTCAAACTTAATTATTTAAATAAAGTTAAAAATATAAAACTTTTTTGGTCATTTAGTAATTTCAGTGAGGTTTTAAAAACATCAAATGTTTTTACAAAATATATAACTTAATTGTGAAACCCGTGAAACCTTAGTAACTTAAATCAAGTGTTTCGAAACATGTTTATTTTAGCGTACTCATTATCTTCATAATACAAATACTATTGTAATGAAAACTAATTTAATTTAAGACATGTGTGGAACTGTGTTGAGATAAGTAGGTCTTAAAATATTTTTTAAATAATCAATTAAAATTTTATTTTGTTTGCTTTTTCTAAGAATATTTACACTAAAAATTAACATGAAAATAAGTTTAAAGCCAATATTAATAAATAATATCGCATATTTAATCTAGAAATGATGGTGAGTATAAATAAAGGCTGATTTATTTAACCAAAATAAAGTACAGGAGAATAAGTAATTTTAGGACACTTTATAAAAAGTGATATAAGTATTACATCGCATAATTGATATAATTAAAACTATAAAGTTTGATATAAACCATGTTATCAGTACATCAAACCTTTTAATAAGTACTCAAAAGTGTTGCGTATTAAATTTTATCACCAACTTACTTAACATATGAAATTACACAATGATACTTGTAGACAAATGTTGTTGATACTTGTAGACAACTGTTGTTGATACTTGTAAACAAATATTTTTGAACTGTGAAAAAATGTATAAATTAAATGATTTTTAAGTTTTATCACAAATAATATAATATTTGTTGCAAATTATAATATGCTTATCTTATCAACCACATGTTTATACATTACACACATAAATCAAGTCAAAACCAAAATAAATATATTCTTATAAGTTCTAACATCAAGCATGCTTATATATAGTAATAATTACTAGTCTGAAGTAAACCCCCTCCTCCTCACTGTCAAATTAATAAAAAAAGGTAATAGAAAGAAATTTAGATTTATCTAATAGCACTATGGTTGTTGAAATTTTGAAATTTTAAAATGAGTTATCTCAAAAACCATTTAATCAAATCTTATGATTTTTTCTTTAAATGATGCATACATAAGTTTTCTGTGCATGAGTTTTGTTTACATCTGAATAGTTTTTTCAATGTTGAGTAAAAAATGGTAAAAATCAAAAAAATATTTTGAAATTTTATTTAAAGAACGCTTATGTTCAATAATATCAAAACCATGTAAAGTTCCAAATTATCATAAAACGTTTTAAGGAGAACGAAACTATAAACTGAAAACAAGGAAGTGGTGGAAAATCAAAATTTAACTACAAAGTTACAACAAAATTTAGCTACAAAATTTAAATGCAGTAGATCTTTCATTCAGAGAGTATCCAAAAAAGAATAACTGAAAGCTTATTACAAGCAAAAAAAAATACCAGAAAGATCACTTGATGGCTTTAATTTGCTAAAGTTAATGTCGATAAAAAATTGGTGCATTTTAGAAGACAATGAAACTGTAGAAAAGATTACTCAATGCCACTTCAATGCTTTATAAAGCGTCTTACAGATTTAATTCGAATCTCAATATTTGTTTCAAAGCTCTCCTTTTATAACAAATTAAACTTTGACAAATTTTTGAGTGATAAGATCCTTTAAAAAACACTTTTTAATTAAAAAACATAAGCGACTAACTTTATAAAGTTAGTGGACAGATCTTGCACCAAAAAATTGAGTCGATCTTGTTCCCAAGAATGCTAATCCGGATTAGCAACCATCCTGATTAGCAAGCCATCAATACTTACTGGACAATCGTGAGGGAAAAAAGCAAATGTGCAAATAATGTTGAAAAACTTCGAAGTTTTTGGATTAAAGTGTCTTAAATGTAACTTTAGTAACTCATTGTAATTTTAGTAATTCATTGTAATTTTAGTAATACATTGTAATTTTAGTAATACATTGTAATTTTAGTGATACATTGTAATTTTAGTGATACATTATAATTTTAGTGATTGACCAATATGTCATAGTCTTTGGCAAGAATTGTTCGATTGATGTTATTGTTAATTTTTGTGTTTGCTCTTTTGTTGTTGCCCTATACAAGTGTCATCCTTGAATTATATATTTTTACATATACATCGTATAGCTAAAAGTTAGTCAATGGACTGAAACCTAAAAAAAATAAGATATTAAATAAAATATAGAGAGGATTTAACAAAAAAAATGACAGTTAAACAAAGAATGCTAATTCTTTAATAATAATAAAAGCCATGAAACAAAAAAAAATTGATACTAATAAATAATAATAATCATAACAATAGCAATAAAAATAACAAAAATAACAAAAAAGTGCATAAAATAATATTACAAATAATAACTACAATAGAATAAATGTAACAAAAATCAAAACAATATTAAAACAATTGATTGATATGATTTATAATCATGATTAAAAGTATAAAAATAAAAATAATTGCAAAGCTAAAGAATCACTATAACTATCCTTTGAAAACATATGAAATTATAACATATCTTTTTTGAAAGTTTTTTGATCGGTTTAGACGTCTTTTGAACGTTAAAAAGGCGTCTTTTATAGGTCCCATGCCCACTGGGTAATATTAAATAGATAATACTAAACAAAATTATTTTTACAATAATAGATAGATTAGGGTAATTTGAGCACCTTGATAATATAAGCATACGTAAAGATCTCTTAGATATTAGCTGTGAAGTTAAAACTGCTATGCATTTTTCGAATCGACTTTATGTGGTGATAACAGGAATCAGTACAATTAGCGTAAATTTATATGCAGTAATTACCGGCTATCATCTAATTAAAAACACTGTTAAATTTTTTGCGTTGTTAAAATAATATCATCACGCATGAATAAATCTGTGGCACGAAATTTTGGTGCTAAAATAACAAAATAAGTTTTTTCATAAAGAAAAATATGTTAGCTAAAATCTCAATCCATTTTTGTTTGAAAAACAATGCATAGAAACATTTAGTTTTGACTTTATTTAAAACCATTTTTGAAAAACACTGACTAATTTGAGCATGCTCAAATTATCCGGTCTTTTTAATTGAAATTACCTAGTTTAAAGCCCTAAAATAGCATGATTTTTGAATAAAAACAAAACATAGTAAAAAGTTTAAATATTTTCACAATACTAAATATTTTTCTGTAATTTAAATTCAAAAAGTTTGAATTACTTTTTTTTTAAAAGTTTGAGTTAATAAAATTGAGAAAATAACGAACTAATTTTTTTTTGAGGAAAACATAGCAGTATTGTTTCAACAAAAAGTGGATTAAAGTTTGATCTTTTAAAAGATTATCATTAAAATTTTAAAACTTATCATTAAAATTTTAATGATAAGTTTTGTTAATAACGAATCATTATATTCTAAAAATTAGTTCTAATTGTCAGGTTGGTGTATTTTTACAAAATTAATGCAATTTTTTTGAGCTAATTTAAAGGGCTCATACTACCAAGTGGTCTGGGTAATATGAGCACTTTTGCTACTTTTTTTAAAACCCCTATTTTAAGAAAAAAATTCGGGTGCCCAAATATCAAAGTGGATCATAAGTAGGGATCCCTAAAAACTGTTTATTCGCAAAAATTTTGAATTCAGCTTAATTATTTTTGAAAATATTCCAACTTCTGCTTAAGGTGCTCATATTACCCTGATCTACCCTAAAAGTAATAAAATAAAAATAATAATATAAAATAAAAAATAATAATGGTTTTATTAATACACTAATATATTATTTTTAATAATTATAAAATAATAATAAAAAATATAATAATTATTTGTAGTATATACTTAAATATAAATTTCTTAATTTGGTTAAAAAGAAGAAAGTTACTAACAAAAGGGTATTTAGCTAAAATCTTTTTTTATACATATAAATGATTTTGATTGGTTCAAGTGAGAAATACATTGATGCTTTGTGGAGAGCTTGCCATATTTGATAGTATTGAACATGCTTCCTAAACTTATTATTACATTTTCTAAATATTTATGCAATTAATTGATTTATGCAACTAAATGTTTATATACATGGGATTGTAGATCAGTTTCAAGGAGTTCATATAACTGATATTACAACTAGCGCAAAAAAACTCGTAGACAACTTGAAATTTAAGTAACACTGTTAATTTTAAAAATATTTACTCGTTTCATGTTATAACGATAACTCAAGAGATATATATTCGAAACTTCTCTTTTTATATTGTTATCAATACAAAACTTTTAAAGACATTTATAGTTTTACAGCAATCAATAAAAGTATATTGGGTTTATAGCAATGAAAAAAAGTATATTCGGTTTTACTCAACTTTAGTGACAATTTGTTTGCTCTTAACCATTTAGCAAGATTTAGAAGTTCTTGTTCATTAATTTATACATTTTTATATCATATTAAGCATAAAATATAACAGCTTTCAGTGTTAAGAGTCATTTTAAAATTAAAGAAATCGTTAATGTGTAATTATTTTTATGGTAAAAAATATGAACAAGATGAACAATTGCTTTATCAATAGAGTGACCTAAAATAAATCCAACTTTTTTTTGTAAAAATTGCTAGTAGTATCTAAAAATTTATATAATCTTATATAATTTATTCATTGTGTTCTAATAGTTTTGAATAGCATAATAGTGTGGATAGGTCTGTAGTGTGAGATAATGGTGATATTTTTGGACTAATAATACCCTTCAAGTTTATTAGTAAAAACTTCTTGTTTTATAAAAAGACAAGTTACCCAGCAAACATGTCAGCGTTGAATCAACGTTGAAAACCGGTCGCAGCGTAGAAAAAGCGTTACAGTCACAAAAACAACGCGCTTTCAACGTTGAATCAATGTTTGTTATTGTATACTAAATCGCGGTAAATTTAAACGTTGAATAAGCGTTGA